>NC_134507.1:44525911-44634546 GCF_027942865.1 Odontesthes bonariensis
CGTCAATGCATTTGTAAGCCATGAATATTTGCCCTCCCATTCCTTCCTGTACCTGCATTGTCGCTTTTGTTTTTTTGCTTGGTGATGTGGCTCTTCGTCTGCCATTTCGCTAGCTATTGTGTGTCAGTGAAAGTGAATTTTCGCGACAGTCATTGTTCGCGCTTACTGTTGCAATGAATGGAATTAGAATGTCCTAAAGATAACAAAAGGGATACATTGTAGCCGGGGCAGCACGCAGCCACTTAACATTTGGGGCTGCACAAGCAAGCAGCCTCTAGGTGGCACAGACGGCAGTAGCATTAGTTTGAGATGTGTACTTTACCTGGGGTTAAAAAGTAATTATTTGGCATAAGTTTAATTTTCGGGACAAGTACAGCCAGATTCCGGATAAAAGCTTAGAATTCGGGACTGTCCCGAATTTTTTGGGACATCTGGTCACCCTATCGCTAGCCTTGAATCCGAAGTAGCTCCACACAGCCGAAATTGAGCCCCTTCGGGGAAGAGCTCGTCCTTCTCACCAGAGAGACCGGCTGTGGGCTTACCTTCTGCTGTAGCTACAGCTTGGCTCTCGGTCATTTCAATCATCCTCACCACCAGTTTTGTCTTCCCTTATATCACTACTACTCTGCTCTCACCACTTGAACTTGACACCACTGCTGGCTGCACTAGTGAGGAGCTGCGCGCTCAACTTGCTTGTGGATCAGTTATGCGGCGTAACGAATAACGTCCATGTTCGCCCCCTGGTTGTTGGCGGACTACTGGTTAAATGCTTGCATGCTAGAGTATAATGCAACTGAACCCGCATTAAGAAAAAAAAAAAAAAAAAAAAAAAATTCGATTAATTGTGGAGCCCTACAGTGGACCCTGTGTGTGAGTGCTCCTGGATAAGGTTGGAGCTCTTTAATGCCCTCTCAAACCCTAACCTCCTGCAGAATGCATGCTGGGATACACCTCACAGATCTTTTTCAGAACATGGCGCCTCTGTTTGACTTGGCCACTGTTGCTCCTGCCCGTTTTTCGCTGTTTTTATCTGTCATGTTTGTCGTCATAACCTCATCTCTAAATGGATGCATCTCTGCTGCAATGGTTTATGACCGATGGTCCTTGTTCCGGATTAAAACGTCCATGGAAAGACCCTTTGATTCCCGGGAAGGCTACCGACAAACTTTTCCGCCACCGTTTGTGTGTTCTTCCTCCTCACCTGAGTACCGGCTTCTCTTCGCAAACTGGCGTCCCGGTAAGCCAGGGAAGAAATCCAGGAGAAGGGGTTGCCGAGGTGGCGTACAGGTATCGAGGAGGCGAGCTCTTCGGACTGATGGTCCGGGGTCCAGTCGCCATGAACATACTCGCTGGTTGCGACCGATCTCCCTCCAGGACAACGCCTCGGACGCTCCACTGTTCCCCCAGTCATGGATTTATTCACCCGTCACACACGTTTCTCTGCCCCGGTCGCTCGTGGATGGGATTATGGACCTGTCTTTGGGGTTTCACCGGACCGTTCTGCCCAACCAGAGAAGGACTGCCCGGCATCGCTTGAGTTCCTGTCATCGCAACAGGTGCCTGCTGTCAGTCCCTCTGCAGTCAGCTGTGGCCACAGCTGATCTGTCAGTTCCGATCCGGATGGCATTACTGAACGCTCGTTCCATCTCCAACAAATCCCTGACTCTTAATGATCTCTTTTTGAGTGAGAACGTGGATTTTTTGTTCCTTGTTGAAACGTGGCAGAGGGACAAGGAGTATTTTCATTTAAAGGAGCTCTGTCCTCCCGGCTGCTCTGTGATGGGGACACCTCACACGGAACGCCGTGGTGGAGGACTCGCTGTTGTGCATCGCGACAGCAAACTGTGCAGACTGGTAAATTCTGAGCCTTTCTCTTCCTTTGAGTCTCAGATTATCAGAGTTGGGACTTTTAACACATTCTATTGTGTCTTAATTTACCGTCCTCCTGGCGCAGTGAGTACCTTCCTAAATGATTTTACAGACTTATTATCTTCCATTATTAAGCTGGAGAGGGTCCTAATCATTGGAGAATTTAATATTCATGTTGATGATGTCTCTTGTAACACAGCTACTGACTTTTTATCCATCACTGACTCTTAACTTCACCCAACATGTCACTGGACCAACACATACAAAGGGCCATACTCTGGACCTTGTTTTCTCACTTGGCCTAGATGTTGGGGATGTGCAGGTGGAGGACTTTCATGTCAGTGATCATAGCTGTGTGCTTTTTAATGTAAACTTTGCTGTAAACCCTCCTCCTTTTAAAAGAAAAGCCCGAAGGAGGATTTTAAACCAGGAGGTTACGGATGATTTCTCTGCTTTGTTTGAGCCACTCTTAGGCCTACTGATGGGAATAAATCATCCTGATGATTTTATCCAGACATTTAATAGTTACTGTTTGGCTATTTTAGATAAAGTTTCAGTGATGAAATCCAGCTGTGTAACAGTAAATCTGCCTCACCCCTGGATCAATGACTCCATCCGCTCCTTTAGGACAATCTGTCAGAAAGCAGAACGTCTCTGGAAGTCGACACAATTAGAAGTCCACAGACTTCACCTAAGGGAACTTAGAGCCTCTTTTAATGATATGCTGAGGAATGCTAGGACCCAGTACTTCACCCAAATAATATCATCAAATAAGAAAAATCCCAGAGTCTTATTTGACACAATTAACTCTCTTGTCTCGCCTGCTGTCCCCAAAATCCCTGTGTACTTTAAAACAGACAGCAACGAATTTCTTATGTTCTTTGTAAATAAAATCAGAGACATCAGGGTGAACATTTCACCACAGTCTTCTTTAAACTTTGAGGTAATACCCTCACCCTGTTCTTGGTCCTCTTTTAACCCAGTGACCCTCCAGGATATCACTGCTCTGCTGCAAAAAATGAAACCCTCCTCAGCTCCTACTGACATAATTCCTACTAAGCTGTTTTTAAAGATGCACTGAAACGAATGTTCATCTATCATTCAAATGAAATTTTTGTCTTTTTCTAAAACCATCAATCCAACTTGAACTAAATTTTCCGGGCATAACTTGTTAAAACGGCCATTTAAAAGTGTGAATTATGTGGCCTTTGGTGTGAAATTGGCCACATGACCGTGACGTCATAGGGTTGACTCCCTTATTTGCTAGTATGGCTGGCTGTGAAAACAACATACATTTGATGGACCTATGTCTCATGAAGGAACCTAAATTCAGATACAAACATCAGCAGGTCGAAAGAACACACCTCTAACATTATGTGGAAAAACTTTCGTTGAATTTAAACCACACAAATCGATTTAGTATCTATATTGAAGAGGCTCTCTGCACCTCCGTATGGGTAATGGAAATGAAAGAAAGTTACCATTTTCGGCACAGGATCGGCGGGCACAAAACAGCCATCGCTCCTACTACACGCTGATTATTATTAAGATGTTATCAATCAAATGGCACAATAGTGTATGTTTGCTGTGGTAAACTGGAAAAGATTTGAACATGCCGGTTTCGCAGATATGGCATTCTGCTGCGCTGTCTTTGACACGTTGAAACCTAACGAAGGGGCACTTTGAAATCCAGCCACTTAAAAAAAACGTATGTGATAATAACATGGTTTTAATGTAAGCTTAATAAACAATGGCGTGGATTAACGGGTCGGAGATCCTCCAGTGCGCGGCCCCATCTGCGGATCCTCACGGGTCGGCGGCAGGGAGATGGGCACCCGGCCTCGGCACGACTGACAGCAGCCATCGGTAGGACTGATCCACGGAGCCTCGGATGTCGTAGCCGGCGCAATCACCGGAGAGACCAGACAGCAATTCTAGCTGGATATGTGTGTGGACCGAAGAGAAAAGCGAGCAGTCCCCTGCTTCCGAGCAGCAATTCAGGTGCAGCTATCGGCAGGCGGCAGCACGCAGTGATACGATCCACCGTGCTCTCAGCCAATAGCAGTGGTCGACACTTGCCTCTCAGAAGCGAACAGTAAGCGAACATTATTATATATAAAAAAAACAAGTCCAGTAATGTCCGATCTGGAAATTTCAGACTCACCTGTCTTCGCGCCCGAGCAGTAGTTCGAGCAGGGACAGTCTCCGTCGGCACACCAGGTCCAGCGATGTCAATAGTTGGAACAGCTTCAGCTAAAAGACGTCTCCTATTCCCAACCATTCCCGCGATCTCCACATTTTTAGTGAAACAGTTGTGATGGAAATGTACGGAGCACAACACGGATGTTGAGGACACTTCAAAATCAAGACGATGCCTCCGTACAAACTGTATCCACCGTGCTCTTGTCTTTGCCTTCTCCTTGTCAGCCTCAGTTCCAGTATTTTTTAGTTTGGGAAACATGTGCAGAGAGATGCCTTCAGTGAAGCTGCTATTTTTGCAACTAACACCATTTGGCCCTCCAGCAACACAATATTTTCTGCCGTGCTGTGATGTCTTAGCCATAGACGCCACCATTACAGTTAGACTACGAGAACTTCTGTGTCAACCCTATGACGTCACGCATTAAAAAAAGAATTCGCACAAAAAGACAAAATGTGGCTCCTTTTGAGCCCGTTTTAACATGACTTCCCGGATAAATTATTATCCAGACAATATCTAATTTTAATCGCAAGGCTTGGAACCTTTAGAATCAGCAGCAAAAACTGTGAAATTCCAACAATTAAAATTTGTTTCATAAGCACTTTAACAGCCTTCAATTCGATCGGCCCCTCTGTCGTATATCTGATGAATCTTTCTCTTTCAACTGGTGTGGTTCCAACCTTTTTTAAACATGCAGTTGTCAAACCTGTACTTAAAAAGCCAAATCTGGACCCATCGCATCCTAAAAACTATAGGCCAATTCCTAAGCTTCCTTTTCTGTCCAAACTCTTAGAAAAAAATAGTGTCAGAGGAACTTGCAGTGTTCCTTAAGGGAAAAAACATCCTGGATAAATTTCAGTCCGGTTTTCGCAGTAACCATTCCACGGAAACTGCCCTTATTCGAGTTTCCAGTGACACCATGATGGCAGCCGACTCTGGTGAAAAAACTGTTTTGGTTTTATTGGACCTTTCGTCTGCTTTCGATACTGTTGATCATGGCATTATGAGAAACAGACTCAAAGAGTTAGGGTTATCTGGTTTGGTTTTAAAATGGTTTCATTCTTACCTTACCGAAAGAACTTTTAATGTGTTTGCTAACGAGTTCTTCTCCGAAACAGCAGACCTGACATGTGGGGTACCACAGGGCTCGGTTTTGGGGCCGATTCTGTTTTTATTGTATGTTCTTCCTCTGGGACAGTTAATTAGCCAGTTCCAAAATGTCTCCTACCATCTTTATGCGGATGATATCCAGCTGTACTGTTCCTTCAAGAACTCTGAGCTACACAAACTGTCCTCCTTAACCAGCTGCTTGACGAGCATCAAACAGTGGTTAAGTGAAAACTTTCTCCAGCTAAACTCGGACAAGACAGAGACTCTGATCATTGCTCCAGAAAACCGGATCCCACTTATTAGCCACCACATGGGAAGCCTTGGCTCATTTACCCAGTCGAGTCTCCGGAATTTAGGTGTTGCCTTTGATTCAGCCATGTCATTTCAACAACACACAAAAACATTGATCAGGAGCTGCTTTTTCCAGCTGAGGAACATCTCAAAGCTGAGAACCTTAGTGTCAAAGGTGGAACTGGAGATGATCATCCATGCTTTTATTTCATCCCGCCTAGACTACTGTAATAGTCTTTTTACTTGCCTGAGCCAGAAGGATCTTCATCGTCTCCAGGCTGTTCAAAACTCTGCTGCAAGGCTTTTAACCCACACTAAGAAAAGAGCGCACATCACACCGGTTTTAGCTGAACTACACTGGCTCCCAGTCCGTGTCAGGATTCATTTTAAAATTCTAGTGCTCACTTTTAGAGCTCTGAATAAATCAGGCCCCTACCTATATTTCTGAGCTGCTGACACTTTATAATCCTGCACGTTCTTTAAGATCCTCTGACAAATGCCTGCTGGTCATTCCGCACACGCACTTTAAAACCAGAGGGGATCGAGCCTTTCAATCAGTGGCCCCGAGACTGTGGAACGCACTGCCACTTTCTTTGCGCACTTTAAACTCTGTGGAGCCTTTTAAAAAGCAGCTGAAGACCTTGCTGTTTAGACAGACTTTTAGTTAAGGTGAAGGTTTTTTATGACATTTTGTTTTATGTTGTGTTTTGATATGTATGTGTAGCTGTGTGTTCAGTGTTTTTTGTTTTGTTTTTTCCCTTGTTTTTTTTATTCTGATCTCACTGTGAAGCACTTTGTGAATCCTTTTCTGCGAAAAGTGCTATATAAATAAATTTTACTTACTCACTGCCCACTGACTCTGCAAAAGATCTCCAGCACACTGGAGCAGCTTTTAATTCAAACCTTTTAGGCTCGGTTTGCCCTTACTCCAAATTAGTAAAATGCCCTTTGGTGCAGTGTAGAATAAGGATTTACCTCACCATGACTTTTCATTTTGGATTTTAAATCTTTTTTTTTTTTTTTCAAAATCACAAGGGACATATCTTAAAATAAATGCATCCTAAATGTGATTAAACAAGTTCATAAAGCTACACGACCATAAAATCAGCAGGCATTCTGCTAGGGCAGCTGCACTAAAGAGTTAAGTTGAAAACTAACACCAACTCGGCAGCTGTAGCTCAGGAGGAAGAGCAGTCACCCACCAATAATTACAATAACGGCTACATTCGGGTCTAAGCTGTCACCGTGGAAAAACACTAAAGTGTTCCTTTTTGTTGAACATCCAACACTATTTCAAAAGCTAAACTGGTAAAACAGGCTCCGAGACATTGTTTTGGTATGAAGGAAAGAGCATAACAGAAGGCACAGAGATGGGTGCAAGCTGAGACTTAAAGCGATACAATGTAACTTCTCAAAAAGCCCACTATGGAGCTCCCCCTACATGCTTGGAGGTAATGTACGGTTACTCTGTCGTAAATACAACACCCTTTCACTTTCACTTTTGTTGGTGAACCGGCGAGGAGTCAGAAGGTGCAATCTATATCGACCGAGAAGGTAAGAGTAATCAAATGTACCTGGGAGCGTGAGAGGGGTCTATTTGTCGAAGTACTTCCGCTCAGCTCCCGGGCCGGTCCAGCAAAGTTACATAGCGCAGTTTTTCCAACTCAGACCCCCGAAGGGCATAGGAGACAGGCCAATCGTAATATTAAAACTCATTCTAGCTGCACAATTTTTTTTTTTCAAGCTGTTATTTTAAGGTAGAAATGTTACATAGTATTGCTTTAAGGTTGTTTCACTACTTGTGAGAACAATGTGAACAGCTAATCTATCTGGTTAGCCGAGTCACAGGAACACTGCAAAAGCTGAGTAGCTTAATTAATGTCTGAATTTTGGGGCTCCATGGCTTTGTGCACACCAAACACACGTTCGTATAAATTTTAGAATCTAGATTTACACATCATTAGGCAATGACTGAGAGACCATTTTCTGGAATGTCCATACCTTTACCCAGTCTTCTGCCCGGCCTCAGATGCTTTCTGGCCACTTTAAATGTCAACAAATCTGACTCAAATCCAGGTACACATGATTGCTCCTCTACAGTGTCCAGAGTCAGGGCCTAGGAGAAGAGAAAGTGCACTGTCATTAGACCTGCAATTAAAAGTCCGCTTTTATATGGCTGAACAGAAAAAATAAATACAGAAACTTGTTTCCAGCTTTGCTAGGAGCTGATGTCATACATGAGAAACAAAACATCTTCCACTTTCCACTGCTTGCCACACATGACATATGGTCTGCCTGTAGTCACTAAAATATCATAATAATAAAGAATCGGCAGATTTTTTTATGATGCTTTGTTCTTGATAAATCATAAAGGAAAATGGGTTATCAGTGGGCTAAACATTATACTTTGAAGCTAGAATGTTTTGTCCTTCTTGATTTTAGTTTAGTCGACTGAGTTTCAAAGTGTCAAAATGCCAATAATGTCAAACTATCCAAAACCTAAAATTCCGTTTTAAACTACATCGTAAAATTAAACAGAAATGTTTTTATTTATTAAACCTTCATTAACCAGATAAAAGACCCATTGAGATCAAGACCCATTTCACAAGGGTGACCTGGCCAAGAAAGGCAGTAGCATAGACAACAATTACATACAAACAGAAAAAATATAAAGTGCAAACTTTTGACTAGGGCTGGGCGAGTTAACTCGTTATTATAGTGTTAACTTGTTAATTATTTAACAACGATAAATATTTAATCGCGCATTAACGCAGGTTTTATTATTGTAAAAGTCTGTTGCTCACAGCTTTTATTTTGTAAAATTCTGTTGCTGTGGAACAGGAAAAGAAAGTAATCGGCGGATCCACCAAACATGGAGAAGGGTACGGAACTTTTACTCGGCCATTTTCATTTTAAAGTCCACAGAACCAAAGTCATCTATAAACACTGCCAATATGCCGCCCATTGATTGGATGCGAGACTCCGGTTCTTTTCACAGATGTTTATTAACGCCACATCAACACCGTAGAACTAAATGTTCGAGTAAACAAAGTAAGACAACATTAGTTGTTGTAATCATTAAAGAAATAGCATTCTTAGCATTGTGGCTGGTATCAATAAATAATCAAAGTAATACTGGCCACTTTAGCCGGCTTCTCAACCAACGGCAGAGTCATTCCCCAGAAGCAATGTTCACGGTCAAAACTAGGATTCTTTAACTTCCACTTCTCCTCTGTCTCACATTCACACAGTTACAGCAAACACCACGAAGCATGGAGGAATAAAATAAAGATAAACTAGCAGGCAGGGGTGGAAAGTAACAAATTACATTTACTCACGTTACTGTAATTCAGTACTTTTTATGAGCAACCTTCATTTAAGCAACCTGCACTTTCGAAGATGGCTGTTGCTAACCTAGACGTGGAGACTTTGGAGGAGCAAAGGTCCGAAGACGAAGAGGATACACATTCTGGAGGAGACGAAAGCCAGAAAAACCCGTGGCCAAATTTAGAAAAATTATAAGGATGCAGAACTTTTAGTTTTCAAGTGGTCTCTTAATAAATCAGCTTGTATGTTGGGTATAAGTACGCTCTTGGATTCTTTGATTGTAGTTTAAATTTCTTTATTCTTATCATAGTGTTGTCTGTTGGACAATAGGACTGAAAATTGTTTGCACTTTATGGTACAAGTTGTGACTGTCCTTGTGAGGAAGTATGTACCTGAGCCCAGTTGATCTTTTGCAAGTGTGGATGTGCACTTTAATACACCTCGAAATCAATTAAAACAACTTGTACTGAATTTGATTCATGACTCGTTTTTTTTTTTTGCATTAAGAAACTGAAAGTAATTAAGTAACTTTTACTCAAATTACATTTTAAATAGAGTAATTTTGTACTTTTACTCAAGTAAATTTTGAGATGGTTAATTTTACTTTTACTCTGAGTAGAATTTAGGCAAACTAAAGATAGTTTTACTTAATTACAATTTTTCAGTACTCTTTCCACCTCTGCTAGCAGGTAACATCACCGCTACAGGTGCTCCTCTGTCTCTGTGTGAAGCTCACGGAGCTAACCGGCTCTACTTCCTGTTTTACTTATTTCAACATAAAAGCACGTATTTCAAAATATATATACACCGGTATATATTTTTTTATAGTAGTTCCAGTCTAAAATATCACTTAAAGGCAAAACACACAACTGATAGCAGCAAGTCATTCAAGGAAACAGACAGTGGAGCGAGGCTTCTACATAAAAACTACAGAAACTACAGATGCTGATGTTAAAAGTGTGTTTGCACAACAAATGTTATGGCACTTTCATTCATAGTGTTTCCCGCAGCGCATTATTGTCAAGGCGGCCGCCTTAGCAAACTCGCTCTGCCGCCTTGCCAACGTTCCCAAAAAATAAATAAATAAATAAATTTTTAAACCGAAGTAATAATGCTTTGCCAGGCTCAGACATTAAAAGACAGCATTGATAACATTGAATTGCGACACCTACTGGTTTTTAATGTAGATAGTTAATAATGTAAATAAAAAAGTGTTACAGCTCTTAAACAGCTTCGTCCCATTCCAAGTACTACCCCCCCCCCCCCCAAATTTTGTGTACAAATGCGATTAATCGTGATGAATCAGAGAAATCATGTAATTAATTAGATTAAATTTTTTTTATCATTGCCCAGCCCTATTTTTGACAAATAACAAAAAAAAAGACATGCCTTTCAGATGTCTACAGTTTCGCATTTAGCTTAATGTTTAATAGATAGATAGATACTTTATTGATCCCGAAAGAAATTCAAGCATCCAGTAGCAGACATATAGCAATAAAAATGTTTATACAATAATAAACACTTTAAAAACAATCTAAGAATTTAAAAAACTGTTTAAGAATATAAACTATAAAGAGACCAGTGAAGTGAGACAAAAGTGAAATATAAAGTGATCAGTGAAATTCAGAAGTGCCATCACTGAGAGCTGTTGTACAGCCTGATGGCCAGAGGAACAAAAATATTCTGCATTAAATGATTACGTTATCAACATTTGATTTGTCAGTTAAGCTGAAAACAGGTTTGTTCTAAAATCGTGTTGTTCTAAACCAAATTCATCTGCTTAAGAAACGAAGAAAAACATTTGAGTGATATGACCAAATAAAAAAATATTCAGAATTGTTCGATAAAACTCAGACACGGCGAGATGAAATTTAACTTGCTGACGTCACCAACGGAAGCGGGGTGAGGCTCGTGTGGGACGACGCGGACAAAAACTTGAATTGTTAAAAAAAACAAAAAAACATTTACAGCTACCGTGATTGTGCTGCGAGTTTCAATATGTATATTATGTAGATACATACAACTTCACATTTAGTTTATCACACGCCATACAGAATATATACAGAAACACAACAACAGCTAGCCAATGTAGGTGCAATGGCGAGTACAAGACGGCATTTGACTAAATGAAAGTCTGCTTGGTGTATAAAGGACAGAACGACATTTTACCAGTGAAAAATTAAGCGAGAATACTCAAATCTACAACAAACCACGAAATTAGCAAGTAAACATACACTGAAATTGTTTAAGCTATACAAGAAGAAACCCTAAATTAAAGGAAGCCATTTGCAAAGTTAAGAGCAGGAGGAAGTCTTACCTGAATAACCACGATTAAAAAGCCCAAAACCGCGAACCAAGCGGTCCCCATTTGCGTGTAAATTCTCTATTCAAAATGTCTAACGGGAAATTAGGAGTAAAAACTACAACACAAATAACTTAAATATATTCCTCTATGAGTTGTCGTCGTTTCGTCTTCCTCCAAAGCCTAGTTTCAGTGTGAGTGCGTTCAGCTGGGCGAGTTCCTGCAGGTACTTTCAGCGTGTGACGTCAGCTTACAGGTGCGCGTCTTCCGGGTTCCTGATATGGTCATCCAGGTTTAACAACCAAAGAGACAGATACCAGCGGTTTCTGTCGCTCACACTGTTCCTGTACAGCTAACAGAGCCACAGGATCAAATAGTCAGTCACAGCCAGCGTTGCTATATATCCGAAATGATCCAAGTCTGAACTAAGCTGCACTATACAGCTTTCAGTCTCATTTCCCTTTACTCTCACACGCAGAGCTCTCTCTCCTCTGTGTCTTTGTTTCTCTCCCACACACACACACCCACACACGCACACACACACACACACGCACACACACACACACACACACACACACACACACACACAAGAAAGGTGCCTATCAACATAACTTTGATATTTGCCATGTTAACTTTTTAATTTCATTACAATATAAAAAAGCTGTGGGATTTTTTATACATGTTTATATTTTTTCCCTCTTACTTTTTCACTTCATGGTAAAATCATCCAAATTTGAAAAAAGTAAAGGCATAAAAAAGTGTATTCACTTTTAGTATAAATATCTAAACCAAGTGGTAATGATGACTCAGGCAGGTTTACTTTCACATATTTTCAGTAAGACACATTACGGTCACAAAAAAAAGTTTGCTACCAAATGTAGAGCTTCTAGCAACAAGCTGTGGTTGGGATGAGCAACGTCTTTTAGCATGTAAGGCTTAGCAGCTGTGGCTTCTGGCGGATTAGCTGCTTGGCAGTTGCTTCCACCCACTGGTCAGCCTAACCTGAGCAAGCAGCTATGTAATAGGCCAAGTGTTAACAACCCACTGCCATGGCTGGAGGAAGCTGCGATATAGCTGTAGTACTGTAAGAGGAAGCTGCGGTGTTGGTGCACACTAGTGTGTCTTTACTTCTAAATCTGGGGCTATAAATATAAAACTCTGTGCAAGTTTGTGTGGGAAACTGCCCACAATGGTAGAAATGTGCATATGTGTTCCTTTCATCAGATTTATAAAGCCATGTATAGTTATAGTTATCTTTTATAAATCTCAATCATTGTTAAAGTATATGCACATGCATGAACCTGATTTCCACTCCCATTTATAACCATGAGTGGATGTGGACACTGTCCTAATTGTTTTGCAGTGTTTACAGTGTTTGAACTAAACAGGTGTAACAGTGAAAGCACTGTAGGGAAGAAGCACACATTTAACATAATGAGGTTCATCAGACAAAAAGGAGAAAATTAAATGAATTTCGGCATTTCAGGTCTGGAATCATGAACAAAATAAAAACCGCTGAATTGAACAAAACAAATGGGATTGAGAAGAAATGATCTGCTCCTAAATTCAGCACAAAGGACCCAATGGAGGATGAAAGAGAAGAGAATGTATCGTGATATGTTGGATGTTCTTTGAAACAGCTTTTGGAAACATATTGGCTGTTGAACATGAATATTGTGCCAAGATATAAAAAAAACATCTAACACAGATAATGACCACTGTGCACAGTCATTTATAGCAGTTCAGTATTAATATTGTAGCAATTAAAAAAGGATATGATCAGAAAAAAAGCTAATCTAAAACATGGTCTGAAGAAATCCCTATCATGCTGATCAAAATCAGGGAAATTATCTCCAAATGCGACTTTTTTTCCCATTGGTGACCCATATCTGATTGATTTTTAGGATAGTCTGAACAGCACGAATCTGACTTTCTTAAAATCAGAGCCAGGCCACTTTCACATGTGGTCCTGAATCAGATAGATATCTGAGGTTTTTCAAAGTGACCTCAGTCTGAACGGTCATGTCGCATTTTATCGGACTTTTTTACTGGCTCTGATGGCACAACTACTTCAGAATCTGGAGCATCCATGTGTACTTATGAGGATAAGTACACATGGATTCAGCGGGTATAGAAAATGGATGGATGGATGGAAGGATGATATTAGTAAAATAATATAGAATATTCCTTTATAATCAAGAATTGTAATTCAAATAGAAAAGGAAAAAAGCACCAAAGTGAAAGATACTGTTGTGTTAGCCTGCTCACACTTACTGGATGAAAAGATTTAAACCAGGTGGACAGAGAGTAAAGCAAAAAAAAAAGAAAGAAATTCAGGGCAACGGTGTGAGCGATGTGTGATCAGGGATGAAAGGGGAGTTCGAGGGGAATCAGACTGATGGAAGTCTGGACAGAGCCAATGAACTGAACCTGTTTTTCAAAAGGTTTCGTTGAGATTAACACTCACACTCCTCACCTGGCTCCAGGAATACAGGCCTCACACCCTCCCTGGACCGCCAGGTTCCTTATCATATGTCATATATACAATGACTTGTACAATGATAAAGCTATGAGAAAAGAATGCCATCAGGATTATTTCTACACTTCCAGTTGGTTCTGAAACAGATTTTGATAGATTATTAGCCCATAATTAATTAATATCTTTATAGTCTACTTTAAAGGACAAGCCGACTATATACATTGGAAGCAGATTACTCATTCTCCTGGTCATTTGGTCATCTCTAAGAAGTTTAATTGTCTTGATCAAGATTTTTATTGAGATTATTATTTTCTTCCCTTCACAGATGTTTGAATGTAGTCTCAGAATTTTAAAGTGAACGAGTGTCATTAAAGACAGAAGACTGTTCAAAGTGCAATTAAGGGATTTTATCTTTAGCTTCTTTTCTCCACAAGTCATTCATTCTTCCCACAGAAAGACAGAGGGATGTGGGGGCAGAGGGGAGAAGGTCAGCTTTCATTGGCCACTTCTTAGCCAGTGAAAGAATGAGTGAGACTGAGAGAGAGGCCGAGGGCAAGAGATAAGAGCAGTGGAATGAGGGGGCAGAGAGGGAAGAGCAGAAGACAGAAAGCAGTCTCAGATTACATCGCTAGCTTCAGGAGTTGGCAGGTTGAGTGCTTGTGCTTTCTCGTACTTATATGCGTGTGATCAATCCTGTAGCGTAGTTTTGCAGGTGTTTCTTTTTTCGTCACATTAATGTTTCATATGCATGAAAAAATAACCAAATTTACTGTGATGTTTTTTTATACATCTATTTAATAAGCTCATCAGTTTTTTCATTTGTAAATAATTCAACCACATACTCAAGATTCACATACAGATCATTGCAGGGAGGAGCAATACCTGAGGAGCAGGTGGGAGAATGCTACAATGTTTCAATTCCAAGCAATCATAGATTATAAACAGGAGTGTAAAATGGGCCGTGATACTAGTTTATGAAAGCTCCATTTTCATTTTTTTACTGTAATGTTCATGGTTTTCATGGTTGTCTGGAGATTCTCAAAGTGCACTTGTATAAACTTGAATGCATACTGCAGTCGGCAGGTTTGATGTGCTGTATGTGTGTTAGGAAAGGTGGTGGCTTCCTGTAAGGTGTTGCTCCTCGCATTTGGCTGGACAACATAAAAAGTTCGAGCACATATTCAAGGTCCTATCAGTCATTGGTTGCTCTACATGGAACAGTTCCGTTGGCCATAAGGGAAAACTCAACATATGTAGCTTTTAAGAAACAACTAAAAACATGGCTTACAGACAACCAGGACTGTAAACATGAAGGGTAGTTTTATTTAACAACAATGCAATATTAAAAATGAATTGGTAGTAATTCTGTAATTCTTAAAATTAGTTAGCACTTTACTCCATGCACTTTAAAAATAGCACTTTAGGATAAATGCACTTTAATAAATGTATACTTGTATAGGAGGGTAAAACATTATTTGCCAATCAGATGCATTTTAATGTCTGAAACTACTGTGCGACAAAATTGTGTTGATATGGTTTTAATTTTAACTGTAAACACGGTGACCATGATCATGATTGTCTTCTAACCCTAATCAAGTAATCTTATTTTCAGTGTTGAACACTTTGAAATGAGTGCATTCATATTTTCCCTACATTTTGTGCGGAATTAGACTATTTTTAACTGAGAAACCTGCAGTGGGCGTTTTGAACAACGGTGAACATGTCATGCTTAATTGTGCCTTCTTCTGCAGAAGCCTCACACCTCACAATGATTTCTGCCCCAGTCACAGGCATAAGTGCCACATACTCAGCTAATATGATCGCAGAAATGTTAAGTTATAGTTGCGGAGAACAATGCAGCAACACTCACAGCAGACAGTAACAAAGAAACTGACAAAATAAAAGCAGGTTCCAAAAAAGAAGGAGTGAAAAAGAGCGAGGCCTGCCAGAATTTAAAATTCTCTTAATGACCGAGCTCCATCATATCTTAAAGATCTCATCGTTGGATATTTTCCTAACAGAGCACTTCGTTCCCAAACTGCAGGTTTACTTGAGGTTCCCAGAGTTTCTAAAAGTAGAATGGGAGGCAGAGCCTTCAGTTATCAGGCCCCTCTCTGTGGAACCAGCTGCCAGTTTGGGAGGCAGAGCCTTCAGTTATCAGGCCCCTCTCTGTGGAACCAGCTGCCAGTTTGGGAGGCAGAGCCTTCAGTTATCAGGCCCCTCTCTGTGGAACCAGCTGCCAGTTTGGGAGGCAGAGCCTTCAGTTATCAGGCCCCTCTCTGTGGAACCAGCTGCCAGTTTGGGAGGCAGAGCCTTCAGTTATCAGGCCCCTCTATGTGGGACCAGCTACCAGTTTGGGAGGCAGAGCCTTCAGTTATCAGGCCCCTCTCTGTGGGACCAGCTGCCAGTTTGGGAGGCAGAGCCTTCAGTTATCAGGCCCCTCTCTACCTTTAAGACCAGGCTTAAAACTTTCCTTTTTGATAAAGCTTATAGTTAGGGATGGATCAGGTGATCCTGAAACATCCCATAGTTAAGCTGCTATAGGCCTAGACTGCTGGGGGGCCTCATCTGTCACACCTCTCCTCACTTTACTCTCTTTATGTATATGTGACATTATTGTGGTCATTAACTCGTGTTTCCCTGTTCCAACAGATATCCTTTGAATGGTGTTACAGTGTTTGTTGTCCCCTCTTTTCTGTCCTCTCAAACCCCAGCTGGTGGAGGCGGATGGCCACCCTTCCTGGTTCTGGTTCTGCCAGAGGTTTCTTCCTGTTCAAAGGGAGTCGTTTCTCTCCACAGTCGCCTGGTTTATGTTCAGGTTGGAAGATTGAAGTGAAGATGAAATTTGTAGTGTTTAATAGTCTTTCTGTGTGTAGAATCTGTGTAAACACATAATAATACTGGTATTGAAGCCTTGACAACTCAGTAGAGGTAAACTTACAGAAACAGAGCTTCAGTACTCCTCACCAGCCTTTCCAACTGAACAAACAAGCCACTGACCTTGCCTGTGTGTCTGTGTGTATCAGCTATAAGACAAAGTTTATTCTAACCAGATTTCTTATCCCTTGTGGAACCACTGATATCGAAATGTTCTCATTCTCCCCCTCTCTCACACACACATGCACACGCACACACAGGAAACCCTTTTGTCCTTTCACTACGTCAGTGAGCATCTGTGCAGAGATTACTGAGACGTTAAGAAAGACCAAGGGCCTTGTGCATGAAATAATGGAGCCTTTATACTGAAAGATGGTGCACTCACAAAAAGTAGGTACACTTTTAATTAAGATCAGATTTACTGTCATGCATACACACCAAATTTGTCCTCCACTTATAAGCCATCCAGGTCGGCACCTGTTGACATGCTCATGCACAGGGTCACACATTCAAAGAGACAGATGCCATACCTTATTTCCTCCAATAAATGATTAAACCAAGAACTATAACTACACCCCTCCTGTCACGTGTTAAACAAAGGGCAATCCTGCTGCAAAGAGGAAGAGGAACTTCAGAGAATGTGAATTAGATGTGCAAATCACAGAGATAGAAGCACTGTTTGGTCGTTTATCCTCTGGATCAGCAATAAATACAAAAAGCTGAGGAGCCGGCTCTGACAAAAGCACAAATCTGGAAATAAAAAAAAGAAAGAAACATGTTATGACATTAAAATGGATGTAAAGGAGAAGGTGAGCGGGGAGGAGGCACAGGGAAGCTGGAGCTGAACATACAAGAAGAGAGAGTGGCTGCCATTCTGCAGGTGAAAAAAACTCCATTACACAAAGTATAAAAGGTAGAAACATAAACACAACGTCAAAGGGATTGCTGTCAGAGATTGTGAAGTTGAAACTGGGGAAGCCAGAGCCAAGGAAATGGCACCACAAGCCCATTCCAGTCAAGGAGATTGGGAAGAAAGAGGAGAAAAGGCCCATAAGATGGCGTCCAGCATCTTCCTGAGGGTTCACTGTGCACCTGCTCCCTTCCTTAATATCAGCTGGTGGTTAACTGGTGACTGGTTGTTGCAGAGAAAGAGGGTAGGCCAGCTGTGGGGAAGGATTTCCAGCAGTGCACTCAGTAAAACAGGTTATGGATATTGTTGGCAAAATTCTATTTTGTAACTGTAATGTAGAAAATGCTAACAGCAGACAGCATCCAGACAAGATGGGTAGTTTGCATCGCTTGAGTCTCTTTCCAGACAGTCTCAGGCCATGTTCATTTCCTACACATGAGGTTGAGGACTTCCTGAGGGAGGAGACGAGGACAGAGAGTAATGACAAAGGCCATTATTGGTGGCCGCTGCAGAGAAATGTTAGTCACTTATTAACCTGCCTGGTCAATGATTGCAGGCTGTGGTATCTGTTTGAAGCAACAACAAACACAGAAACTGCTGGTTAAAAAGCATGAGGGGCATACGGTTGTAATTTGCTGTTGTTTTGCATGGATGTGCTCATTTAATCTCGGACCTTAGTGTACGGGGCCGCACGGTGATGTGGTGGTCAGCCTCACAGCAGGGGGGCCCATCTGGGGAGACTTTTTGTTATTCACTCCAGCCATCTCGCTCTTTGGTTGTCTAACTGTGGTCAGTCACCTTTTGCGACTCTTACCATTTTGGCTTTCCCTCAATTAAATCTAATTTTTTTCATTTTCACATCATCAACTTTCACAAGATATAATCTCCGGATATTTGACATTGTGGGAAACCCAACATCTCTCTTTGAACAGTGTGGTCACTTGACGTGACTTTTCCATGAATCATTTATTTTCGAACTTGATGGCTGTGCTCAGTAATCCTTCCATTCCCATTACTGCAACCATACAACCCTAACCAACGAACCTGTAAATAAAAGTGTTACTAAAATGGCAGATACTATCTTGCCTAACTCTTTTAGGAAGATGGATTTTATAGCACATTTCTGATTAGTGACAGGGCAGTGTGGAGCTCTCACTTCCTAATGAGTGATTCAGCATTCAGCACAATGAGGTTACAGGAAAGGCTCCAAAGGGAAGTCAATGCATAAGATAGAGGAACTTAAATCTATGTCTCCGGTTGACAGCAGCATAAAAGCACTCTTAACATCCAGTAACATGGCACTTCCCGTTAAAAGCCCATCATCTGGCTGCTCATAAGCATTTAGTTTCCATCAGATCCTTGTGGCAGTAAAGCCTTTTAGCTTTCTGATAGGCTGCTTCACATAACAATGCTTCAACACACAAAGAGCTGCAGCTTTCTGGTGAAGTGCTGCAGGTCGAGGCAGCTCACAGCACGGCTGATCAGAGATAAGACCAAATAAGGCACGGCTTTCAGTGTGTGTGTGTTGCACAGAGCCAGTCATATTCTTACTGGAATGTGTCAAGCTTTGCAGTTTCACCTGGAGAGTAACAGTGATGCAGTAAGGACGGCGGAGGAGGGACGAGAGCTTCTCCTCCCACTTAGTAATCATTTCAGACAAGCCTCAACTAGAAGGATGATTTACCAGAGAGTGCTCATTTTAAAAAAAAAAAAACTTTTTCTCACAAATGCTCTGTTGCATAATTTCCCACCACTGTCCTCCTTTCTTACTCACAACTTTTTTATCAGCAGTTACTGTAAAACTGACCAGCTGTAGACGAGAAGCAGTCTGAAATAATCTCAGATATATTCATATAGCTGAGAGCAACAAAGAGAAAAAATAACATGTTCAATATACATGTACACAAAAGTCATAGTTGACTATCTATTGGTCTCTAACTGAATTATATCTATGTCTATGGTCAAAAGTACCTTTTAGGATTTTGAAAGTTTAATTGAAAAATACTAATTATAAACAGTATCACATGCTACATTTTGTTATATATAAGTTACATATGTTTCACATAGCAGTAACTAATTAAAATAATTTTTCTTTGTCTCTCCCTTCAAATTACATCCATAATGTAGTCCATCCATACATTAGGGGGCAACAGTCTCAGCAGAGATAACCAGACCTCCCTCTCCATAGGCATCCTTTCTGGGGGGACAAGAGACAATCCGGAGCAGATCCTGAATAATGTCAACTGTCTCGGAGAGAAGGAGTAGCGAATCCTATGACATATACTCACAAATCCCCTCCCCTCTCCAAGGATATGGCCATAAGCCTTCTTCAACTGGATGGTTACGCATCTTATCCTCAAAATCTAACCCCCCAAAAAAGAGCTGGTTCAGTGTCCCACGATCAGGACGAAAACTGGATCGCCCATCCTGATGAAATTAAAGATATTTTTTCTAAAGAATCAAAATCAGCTTTATTGGCCAGGTTTGACTAAACAAACAAGGAATTTGACTCCGGTAACTTCACTCACAAAGTACAACACTCAACAATAACATTAAATAAATAATAAATAATAAAAATTAGAAATGCATCAACCTGCATAATAATGAAGCATGGGTTACATGAGGAACTAGAAGTAAAATATGATGCAGCTAGCACAGTCTTTGGCCGGTGCTTTCTCTCTCCACGTTACTCTCACTGTTCCAGGTGTGCAACAGTCTGATTACAGCTGCTCATCATATGTAGCCATGGAGAGGGGGCTAAATGCTGTTCTTTTTGTATATTCCACTAATGTGATCATATTAAAAGTTTTTAAGGAAAACTTCCCCTGAGGTTCAGTTGTACTCACTCAAGGAATGAAGCCATACCAGTTTTGGCTATGGGAAGTGAATCTGTTCCTCCAGCAGAACCTGTTCCATCTCCTTCAAATGGCAGCAGGGAGAAGCGGCTCCTTCCCTGCTGCTCCATAACACACAAGGATGTTTAATCATGTTCAAATCAGGTGATGATGGAGGTCAGTCTTCACTGGTTCGGCATTCTAGCTGTGTGAGTTAAAGATATAGCAGTAGTTTGTTACCCAACTGGCAAATACTACCTAGAAGTAAGCATTCAGTGCATTAATAGAACCAAGATGAATCTATAATATTGCTGCTCAAACTACCACAGAACCACTTCCATGCTTCAAAACTGAGCTCAGAGTATTGGGTTAAAATCATCCTGAACAAGAAAAAAAAGCAGAAAGGATAATTAATGTCCACTTCTTGTTGTCTTCACACCATTTTATGTGTTGTTCGACACTAATGTGGCAAGAAAAGGTTGCAGCCCTTCCAGTGTGACCAGCTGCACCGAGCTTTTCAATTCAATTCAATTCATTTTTATTTATATAGCGCCAAATACAACAAATGTCATCTCAAGGCACTTAGATAGTAAGTCCAATTCAAGCCAATTGGAATTCAATTAATTAATAATAATCATAATTCATAAAATAATCCAATTCGTTCATATAGAGCCAATTCAAAAACAATTTCCTAGCTAAGGAAACCAACAGATTGCACTTTTGAGCAGCTGTTTGGTGATACTGTAGTTCTGTTTCTGAACACATTCTGTTTCAGTGCTCTGTGGTCTCTGCCTCTGAGTTTTATCTTCCATTCTGAGTGACACATGATGGTCGACACAGTTCCTCTCAAATAGAGTAACAACAAGTTCATGCATCAACAATTAGCCCTCTTTGGAAGCCAGAAAGGTCACACAATTTGACAGAAACTGATTGGTTAAAAAGAAACTTCTTAGTAATATCATCATGTACTGGATTCTAGGTACATGATTTAATGCACCTTTAGAATTCTTAGTTATGTCTAAACTTTGATGGAAATTTGGCTTACATTCCTCAGTTAAAGGAGCCCGATGTCTCTATTACCATGTGCCATTTGGTGCCGATTATGCAAATTCATTCATTTCTTTTCTAAACCTGACAAAGTGTCTTTGCTTAGGATATGTTACCAAAGAGAAGTTTAAAAAAAGGGGGAGATAACATCAGCAAGAGGACTCTGAGTAAAACAGTGATATCCACGGTAAAAGAAAGAAGAGGACAAGACTGAAAAGGGGGGCTTTTAGAGCCCACCTGCACACATGGCTTGTTGCTTGATAGAGCTGACGTCAGACACAACCCAAAGGTCAGTGGAGCAAGTACCAAAACAATAACAATAGTAGTATGTTAAAAAAGGGAAATAATAATGGACAGCATTAGATATTGTACACATGTGTGGAAAAAACGAACAAACCACAAAATAGTTACAGAAATAATGTAGGCCATGTACATAATTGGGATTTCCTAAACTTTTAACATGGCAACATGGTTTCTTAGTGACTGTTTTTTTTATGTTGGACTCATCAGTAATGATTAAAAAAACTGTTTTTTCAGTTTTTTCAGTGTTCCCAGGTCTGTCCCCTGTACATCTGTTGTTGTTTTTTAACAGCAAATGTGCTTTACAGATAAACTTTGATGTTTTTGTAGTCTTTACTGTCACAGCGTTGAACACAAACCGCCCTGTGTTCAGACAAAGAGCGTCGCTGGATACTCATGAGAAATGTTACAAATTCAAGAATTTGAAGCCTTTTGGAAAATCAAATGGACAACATGCTGAAAGAGAAAATTCCCCACAGTTACAACTGAGAAGGGATGTGACACACATTCATGTGATGCTCTGCTAACCTTCTGCTATGCAACGTGTGTGTGTGTGTGTGTGTGTGTGTGTGTGTGTGTGTGTGTGTGTGTGTGTGTGTGTGTGTGTGTGTGTGTGTCTGGCCCCTGGGGCCTTGTGATTCATGCTGTGATGAGTCTGTCAGTCATGCAGTGACGGGGGGAACTGAAACTGAAACTCTGTCGAAAGATTGCTCCACCTTCTCTGTTTCTGGCTCTTCTGTTGTTATTTAGATGAATATTTTTCTCAGGAGGCTAAACATGGAACTAAATAAGAGAGTTCAGTGGATGCGGTGAACTGACTCAGATGTTCCATGGCTTTTCATGAAATGAGCGCGATACACCAAACCAGCCATTCAGACGGTTTTCCATTTATAAGATGTTTGAGCTGCAACTGTAAATGTATGAAGCCAAATGCCATGTGACAAAGCAAAACTGTTGATGAAACTGCTTCCATTAATTCCTGAGGATCATTATATGAATGTAGTTCCACTTTTACACAACTGTAGATCTTCCTGCCACAGTTGACTGGAAGGTTCATTCCCTTGATGCCGCAGTAAGCTGAGGAAATGTGGGCTTTGTAAAAGTTTGGTAAAAACAGTGGATATCACACATCACTGGAGGATGAGCATCCCCATGGTGACATGAATGAAACACACATTCGTATATCAGAGTTGGTATACACTGTTCCATAGAACATCTGTTACATGAGATGGAAAGAAAAATGTTAAAGTTGTATGAACTGCTTCTGAATTATTTCACTTTCAAACGGATGGACTTAGTGTTTTTGTTTTGAGGCAGCAGGTAGTTGCAGTGGGTGTTCCATCTGTCAGCGACAGGAGGCGACAGAAACAAAATTCAGCAATTCGCATTTCATTATTCTCATAATCATCAAACTCTTGGCAGTTCAATTCACTATATTCATAAATGGCTAATTCACAACAAAAGTCATTTCAAGGCACTTGAAAGAGAAGTGTCAGTCCAGTGAGATTCAGTCCAGTCATATTATGAATCAGTTCAATGAAATGAATTGCAATCCAGTTTATAATCCAATAAATCAAATTTGTTCTAACTGTTTACATAAGAAGTTGCTGAGCTGAGAAAGCCAGTAGATGGGGTTGAATCTTCAGTTCATGCATGAGCAGGGGGATAACCGCAGAGAGGGAAACTCCTTTCACCAGAAGAAGGGCGGCCATCTTCCTTCCCTCCCCGGAGGAATGGAGGGAGGCGGGGCCCTGAAGCCCTGAAGTGACCAGCCATCACTAATCTGTCTCACTCCCAGGATGTGTCATTGAAAATCCAGTTTGGTTCTCCTCCAACCACTCGGGGGGTGGGGGGGGGGGGGGGGGGTGACGTCTTCCTGCTGTTTATCTCCACAAAAGCTTCCGACCACACCCTGCATCTTAACCTCGGCTAATCTTTGTTGTGTGTGTTTAACAGCCAGTCTATTGTCATGTGTCTGTGGATCTAGGTGTGGCTCCTCTTTAGAATTACAGGCTCTGACATTAGTAAACACAGGGAACAAATCCACTTTATGAGCAGGAGCGGGACAGAAGGGCAGACTGAAACGCTGGCGTTTATCAGCCTCTGTTGCAATGCAAATGCAGATTAACTCACGCAATCACAAACGGAAGCAGAAAGAAGCCTAGTGTCCCCCAGACTGCAACAGACTGACAGCCAGACACCAGTGTAACCAAAAAGCTGTGGCTTACTGCTCATCATCAGATATGGAGAAATAAGTGTGAAAGTGACTTCACACATGCAATCATTTCCACGCGACTATAGATCTGTTCTGCTGCAGAGAGCATCACAATGAATCTTTATTATGTTAAAAAAGATCATTCAGTAAGTGTAATGTGAGTGCACTTTAGTGTGTAAAGCTATTTCTAAACCTTGAATTAGCCACCTCTCCAAAACAAACTGCTCTAATCCACAGCTGTCCTGTTGTGTATACAGAAGAAGGCTGATAGCCTGCAGGCAAACACAGTCGGCACAGGAACAAGTCTCAAGTTGATCTGAGTTCCGAGGACGCCTCGGAGAATATGTCAGCTTGTCTGATCTTGATTGTTGCAAACTGAGCTTTCAGTTCTAACTGGTGGAAGTGATGAAATGTAAACCCAGCCCAAAATGGGTTATTTTTGTAGGATGTTATTTTTTCTGCATCCATCTGGTGACCCCCAGAAGTCATTTATTACTGTTTCTGCCTCTTCCTACCCCCAAAGTGCTTCCCCTTTTCATGTTTCACTTCTTTGACCAGAGTGTTAGCGTAGCTCAGTGGTTAGAGTCGGTCGTCCAATAACCGGAATATTGGCAGTTCAATTCCCACTCTCGCCACTCAAAGATTGATAGCTGGGATGTAAGTCCACCTCCTTGTCTCAGTGCCCTTGAGTATACCCCTGTGCTCCCCTGTGTGTGTGACCCTGTGCATGTGTGTGTCAACAGGTGCCAACCTGCCAAAATGTTGTGTGTATGTATGCATGACCAATAAATTGGATCTTAATGCAGTTAGCACGATCCTCCATTTCTTAAATGTTCTCTCACTAAACAGCTGCACAGCCACGGATTTGTCCACTTCCTTCTTCTTTGGTGCATTCTGAACGGTACACTTCTGCTGTCTCTCACTGCAGTAATATAGCAAAATATTTTCAGATTTTCTTTGCTATTGTTACATATAACTTTACTTTACCAACAATAATAAGGCACTCTATCTCAGCATAGGAATGACACATCATACTGGCTGACAGCCGCTTTTTTAAAATTTGAGTCCTGGTACAGGACTGACTCAGGTAGTTGTGACCTTAGATCAGCGTCTAAGTGAAAGTAACAGGCGGCAGCAGAGTGGACTTCAGGGAGTTCCCCACAGGCAGGCTGGGACTTGCAGGGACACACTCTTGAGAATGCAGAATAGCCTGAATCATCCAACTGCCCAGAGTTGGGTAACCATGTGTCACTAACTGGACATTTCACAACAAACCTGTGAGGCAGCTTCACTCCAGTTTGATGTGTTAAACAGTTCTTTGCTGTGTGTAGCAGCATAAAGAGTTTGTCTCCCTCTACTGGGCAGCTGTGAATATAGCTGCCTCTGTAAAGTCATCCGATGTGGCAGGTTTTCTTCATAGTGTGTACAGTTTGTTAGCGTAAATATCAAATGACTTTGTCTCTTTTCTGAAGTGTGTATGATCATGGAATGTTGATGAGGCTGTCTGATTTGCTTTCATCCACATGCATTTAATTGTCATAAATGAAAATGATACACAAAATCTCAGGTGAAGTGGTGTCCAAAAACATATAGCATAAAAACAAATAAAGGAAGTGCAAAGACAGCAGAGCAGACACATCAATGCAGGCATGGTTTGTTCGCTGTATATTCTGCATATCAGTGAAAACCTTTGTTTTCTATTCTCCTCAGTTGGTTCCAATCCTTTCAAAACCAGAGCACATGAGACCGGGAGCAGGGGTCCCTGAAAGACCACTAAACGACTGGAGCTGATCATAATGATTCCATTTTTCAAAAGGTCAGGACATAAACAGCCATGATGAGAAATCAAAGTGAATGATCAAACTGGCTCAGACTTTTAGGGACAGATGAAAAATTCTAGTCATTTTTAGACTTGTATGGCATACTAAGTGAAAAACTGAAACTCAACTGTGTTGCACAGCCTGGAATGAAGGTTTGAAGTGAAGGTTTTACAGGATGGACCAAAGCTCTAACAGAAACAGGATGACTCCAGACTCAGACATTAATCAGTGAACTCACTCTCCACAGTACTGTGCTCTTACATCATCAGACTACTACAAACCCACACAGAAAGCCAAACAAAAAGATAAAGCAAACCCGCATGCAGTTAAAGATGAAGTTAACAATTACAGTTGCCTTTCCATTGTAATGCAGGAAATGACAGCATGTTGGACCCCACACATCACAGAACAGCAAACCTCCATCTGCTGGAGAAGCATCCAACACATCACAGTTCAGACACACGCCCCTTTATGGTGGAGGCTTAATAAGCTGAATAATCCGTGTTCCGGTTCCTGTGGCCGGAACTTCATCTGGTGAGACAAAAAACAAACATTAACATCAACAGATCAACAACTCACTGAAGGAAGCAGCTACCCGTACAAATGTCTTCATACCATTATCAGAAGCACCAACGAGTGCTGCTTATCTGTTGTCCCCCACAAAGCCAGACTCTCTGTCCATGAGGCTTTTCACTGTGATCAATTCAATTCAATTCATTTTTATTTATATAGCGCCAAATACAACAAATGTCATCTCAAGACACTTAGATAATAAAGTCCCATTGGAATTCAATTAATTGTAATCATCATTTTTCATAAAATAATCCAATTCCATCATATAGAGCCAATTCAAAAACAATTTCCTAGCTAAGAAAACCAACAGATTGCACTGAAACTTTTTTTTTTTTTTTTTTCAGGCCCGTCTCCTTGGCAACGTTCAGCCAGCCTGCAGGGTCACTTATTACGTTGTACCTGGACATTGACAAGAAAGATGTGAGTGCTGTGGAGGCAGCAACCGTGTGTCACAACCACAGGCACAGTTATTACAGTGTAATTACAGTGTAGTTACAGTGTTATTACAGTGTAATTACAGTGTCACCATGATCCCTGTTTGCAGGGGAATCCACTGCATCAGTGCAAAGCAGCTGCTCACTGGAGAACACTGAGCTGAGGCTACACATCAGACCACAGCCGCTGAATCCACCATGTTGTAAAAACTTTACGTGCAAGTTAAGTTTCTGTCTAAAGTCCAAAGATATTCTTTTTTATTTGATACTGTCCCTTTGCAACAACTGCATGCAAATGTGTCCATCACCTCAAGTTCTTACGGAGCCACTAAAGGGACATGGAGGGATTTTTTTTTGCGAGATGTCGTAAAAAGTATTGCGGGATCTCGAAAAAGTTTTTTTCCCACGTCAGTGAACCAGAAGTAAAACAGACACAGCGATGGAGGAGCCTACCCATCATCCGTGGGAGAAGTTTATTGATTTCTATTTTAGTATTGGCCTAACATATAAATACATCAAATCCGTTCTTGCATGTAGACATGGCTTTGACATAAGTCTACGGATGATGGGTAGGCTCCTACATCGCTGTGTACTTTTGCGAGCTCTCGCAATACTTTTTGCGAGATCCCGCAATACTTTAGCGAGCTCTCGCAATACTTTTTGCGAGATCCCGCAATACTTTTGCGAGCTCTCGCAATACTTTTGCGAGATCCCGCAATACTTTTGCAAGCTCTCGCAATACTTTTGCGAGCTCTCGCAATACTTTTTGCGAGATCCCGCAATACTTTTGCAAGCTCTCGCAATACTTTAGCGAGCTCTCGCAATACTTTTAGCGAGATCTCGCAATACTTTTGCGAGATCCCGCAATACTTTTGCAAGCTCTCGCAATACTTTAGCGAGCTCTCGCAATACTTTTAGCGAGATCTCGCAATACTTTTGCGAGATCCCGCAATACTTTTGCAAGCTCTCGCAATACTTTAGCGAGCTCTCGCAATACTTTTAGCGAGATCTCGCAATACTTTTGCGAGCTCTCGCAATACTTTTTGCGAGATCCCGCAATACTTTTGCGAGCTCTCGCAATACTTTTTGCGAGATCCCGCAATACTTTAGCGAGCTCTCGCAATACTTTAGCGAGCTCTCGCAATACTTTTAGCGAGATCTCGCAATACTTTTGCGAGCTCTCGCAATACTTTTAGCGAGATCTCGCAATACTTTTGCGAGCTCTCGCAATACTTTTGCGAGATCCCGCAATACTTTTGCGAGCTCTCGCAATACTTTTTGCGAGATCCCGCAATACTTTAGCGAGCTCTCGCAATACTTTTTGCGAGATCCCGCAATACTTTTGCGAGCTCTCGCAATACTTTTAGCGAGATCTCGCAATACTTTTGCGAGCTCTCGCAATACTTTTGCGAGATCCCGCAATACTTTTGCGAGATCTCGCAATACTTTTGCGAGATCCCGCAATACTTTTAGCGAGCTCTCGCAATACTTTTAGCGAGATCTCGCAATACTTTTGCGAGCTCTCGCAATACTTTTGCGAGATCCCGCAATACTTTTGCGAGCTCTCGCAATACTTTTTGCGAGATCCCGCAATACTTTAGCGAGCTCTCGCAATACTTTTTGCGAGATCCCGCAATACTTTTGCGAGCTCTCACAATACTTTTAGCGAGATCTCGCAATACTTTTGCGAGATCCCGCAATACTTTTGCGAGATCTCGCAATACTTTTGCGAGATCTTGCAAAAAAAAAAATCCCTCCATATCCCTTTAGTGGCTCCGTAAGTTCTCACCAGCTTCTTTGTGTTTTTGGCAAAGTGGATCGTGCAGTAGCTCGGGAGAAATATGAATCCATAATATCTAAAGAAATGCCTGTAACTCCATCAAAAGTAACAAACACACTGGAAGGTAGATGTAACTGTAGTTTTATATCAGCAAACGTTATTCTTTGCCTTAGAATGTTGGAGGAAGCTAAAATCTTCACACAGCTACCTGTGATATCATATCATACTGTCGTTCACATTTCACCAGCTGGTGAAAAGTAGAAAACAAAAAGGGGTCTAAACAGTAAATGTCGCAGTTCAGTCTGAGGACTTTCAGAAATAAAGACAATCTTTTTTAACTTCAGCGGTAATTAAAGAGTTCAGCCACAGTTATTGAAAGATTTTTGAAAATCGCACTCAGTGAGGATCTTGTGTTTAAATTTAAGTGAATATGAAGATTCATCCCTTTGATCTTACATCACTTTCTGCCTGCGTGTGACGTCCGGGTCAGTAGCCGTGTACTGCACCGTGTCACCTTCCACAGCGAGGTCCATACCTTTCCACACCAACTTCTCCTTTGGCTCAAAGACAGGGGGCTCGTTGACGTCCTGCACGGTCACTGTAACTGTGGCGGTGGCCGTGAACGCTGGAGCAGCAAATGGCCCATCGTTCTCCACTGTAACAAGCAGAGTGTGTGTGCTGCTCTTCTCAAAGTCCAGACCCTGGTTTGATAGAGAGAAAACACGCCATACACTTCAGTCTGCAGCACAGCCAGAGCCCAAATTCCACAACTTTGACCTCATTCATTCATACAGATAGTGAGTGTAATTTCAAAAACTTCAATGTGTCACAGAGTTTGGCTCCACATGATAAGTCAGATATTTTTTATCAGTTTCTCTCCGCATTGAGGCTAACTCAAGAACCTGCTTTTCTTCCTACCGTAGCGGTCTTAATTATTCCTTCTTGCTTGTTAGTTCCCGTTTCCACAGTGAAAAGTTTTCCAGGATCTCCATCAACAATCTGGAACTTCCAGGCTGGAGAATGTGGCTCCTCACCATCTGTTACTGACAATTTAACCACTAAGGCATTCACTTGATTTTCAGCAACAGATGCCTTGAACTGAAAAAAAAAGCACAAGATGCATTAAAAAGGTTGTTGGTCCCACTCTACAGATTACAAAGAAAAGCTTTACATGTCTTAATTTAGAGACAAATATTACTTCTCTATCAAGCAATGGGATCCCATACAACATAGTTCACTCACCAAAACGTATTTGATATAAGGACTAAAAGTTACAAGTCCAAGTTACAGTGGAGCACCAACACGAGAGCCATCATCAAAAAGGCCCAGCAAAGACCCTAAGGAACAGTAACCTGTCCCAGAGACTGCTGGTGTCCCTTTACCGATGCTCTATACAGAGCACCCTCATGTACTGCATCTGCGTGTGGTTCTCCAGCTGCACCGCAACAGAAAGGCACTCCAGAGGGTCGACACCACAGCCCAAGGTTCATCGGCTGCCCTCTGGCAGACGGTTGAGTCAGCCTACATGGATGAGGTGGACCACCTGGCTGTGTGGTGTGATGCAAACCACCTGCTGCTCAACACAAGAGAGACAAAAGAAAGAATCGTGGACCTCAGGAGGAAAGGCGACACACACGAGCCCATCCATCTCAAAGGTGTGGTGGTGGTGGAGCGTGTGTCCAACTTCAAATTCCTGGGGACCCACATGTCACAGGATCTCTCCTGGACAACAAACTGTCACCATCATGCTTGGCTGCTGTTGTTGTTTTAGTTTAGAGTCTTGGGCGGACTGAGCAGGTTTTCCTGAGAGCCTGAGTGGCTCCTGCCACTACCCCTGTTCCTCATCAGCACTCATATGCCCCTTTTCCACCGAACATTTTTGTACCAACACAGCTCTACACGGTCCCACTCTACCCTGGTTGGGAGCTTTTCCACCGCGGGTTGAAGGTGGGACCCGTTACAATTTTGAGCCCCGGCAAGTACCTGCTTCAGAGGTGGGTCTAGTAGGTACAAGTCGGTGCTAAAACGTCACATGATCAGTGCTGTCCACTGATTGGTCAGGTGAAATTACGTCATACACGCAACGAAGCTCGGGGAGCTTTATGTATGAAACACCCGCCATGTATGAAAACACAACTGCGAGAGAAACAGAGAATAAACAGAATTGCGAAGATGGAAGACCAGAGAAGGAAAGGCAACCAGTGGACAGTGAGCGAGGTGCAGACCTTTCTGTGTGTGGTGGCTGAGGACCGCATACAGAAGGAACTGGACGGAGCAACACGAAATGAGAAGCTGACCAACTATCACCGGAATTCTCAGCAGTGCTGAGACAAGCTGAAGAGCTATTACCGGCAGGTAAAGGACCACAACAGCCGGAGTGGGTCAAACCGAAAGACATGGAAGTGGTTCGACCAAATGGACGGAATTTACGGTCACTGCCCGGCGAACGGCGTGGATTCGGCGATGTGTTTGTTGGAGGCGATGGAAAATGGTAAGTGTTGTTCTTATCCCCTTGGTGCAACGCTTATATCTTAACAAATGCATGTTTTATATCGTAACAAATACATGTTCAGTCCTTAACTTGTGTAAAAAGTTACACAGGTGTCTCATGTAAGTTGTTCTGAGTGAGCTAGCAAACAACGCTGTTTTGGAAGGCTAGCACAGTGTCTCTCTATGCGGTTACGTGTATGCGTTTCATATGTTCACACGTTTTATTTTTTTTAGTCAAAACTCAGTTTGTTCAACCGATGAGTGTTCGGTTGCTGAGGTCAGCGAAGATCCTCCAATCCCGCAGGCTTCAGAACCGACGCTGGCATCGCAATCTGCAGCTGAGGCAACAGCTGCTATCTGCATTCCACCGGCACCAACACAGACGCCTGTATCTGAGACAACTCCTGCTGTTTACTTTTGTGCTGTCTTTTTTAATAAAGAGCTTGGTTTAACTAAACAATATGGATTGTCAACTGCATTACACATTACACTCCATCTTGTATTTACTTTTGACTAACCACGGCATGACACTTTGTAGTCACCTGAAACCGACGTCACGTTAGTGGTGAACGGGCCGACTCCGCCCACTTCCAGGCCACAGTTTGGGTGGAAAAGAAAATGTTACTGGTGCCGTGTCGTGTGGTGTAGTGTTGGGCTATATCGAACCGAGTAGAGTAGGGCTAGCTTGGCGGTGGAAAAGGGGCAATAGAGACGTCCTCATAGGAGCTGCGGGAGCAACCAGTCTTCGCCAGATCGTCTCACAATCTTTTGTGGTAAATCGACCTTTTCCAAGTCCATCCATCCATCCATCCATTTTCTATACCCCTGAATCCGTTGGTCGGGTCACGGAGGGGCTGGAGCCTATCCCAGTGGTCAATGGGCGAGAGGCGGGGTACATCCTGGACAGGCCCTTTTCCAAGTCATTGTACAAATTATTCTACCAAGTGTCTCTTAGGACTCCTTTCTCATCCGGTTTCCTGGTACCTGCCTCACCTTTCATCCCTGCCAGCCTTTACCATCAACCTGCCTGCTCCTCCGGCCACCGACTTGGATCCCAAACCAACACAGCCAGCGTCCTCCCCTCATTGACAGACTTCGTCCTGCTCCTAAGTAGGGATTATTTACTCCTTTTGGATATTTCTCCCACCATTACGGAGGATCACTCTAACCCTCTCCCTCCTCCTGCAGAATCTCCAAGTTGTCTGGATCCTACCTCCACCATCTACCACAGCTTTACTAATAAATCCTTTTACCCGTTTCTTACACAGTCTGCAGTTGAGTCTGCATTCTTGGCGGCTTGCGCTCAAGCCGTGACACAAACTGCTTCAACCTGGTTAAGCTCACCAGCAGCTCTTCTTCCTGAGGATTCTGAGGAAGAACCACCTCTCCTCAGACATCCTCGAGAACTTCTGCCGCTGCACCATGGAGAGCACCCTTACCAACTGTATTACAGTGTAGTATGGGAACTGCTCTGTCGCAGACAGAAAGGTGCTGCTGAAGGTGGTGAATGCTACTTAGCCTCACTTCCTGCAATTGAAGCTGTGACTCATCCCAAACCTGGAACAAGCAATCCATCCTTTTCCTTTTTGGATATAGGACCATGGCCTCAGACTTGAAGATGATGATTCATCTCCTGGCTGCTTCACACTTGCCTTCAAATAGCTTCATTGTCTTCTGGAGGTCCCCACTCAATTCAACCTTCAGGACCACATCATCTGCACAAAGCAAAGGTGCAATCCTAAATTGGCCAAACTGGCAACCCTCTGGCCATCATCTGCACTCAGAAATTCTGTCCATAGAATGATTAACAGAATCGGAGTCCAACAAGCACCGCAAATGAATACTGCCAGCAATGCAATACAAACTGGCTGTTCAGTACTGAATGGCCCCTATCAAGAGGCCTGATACCCTATACTCTGGGACAGCTGTAGCTCAGGAGGAAGAGCAGTCATCTGCCTGTGGTGGTAAGATTGCCGCCTTTAAAGCTGCAGTCTGCAACTCTTTTTCAAGCATAATGCCTGGAACTGTCCGGGGATTCTGAAAGTAGTACATTAAATACCCCAATACAAAAAAAAATGAGTTCTCTAGGTCCCCTATATGTCCCGCTAGGTCCCTCCAAAGCCAGCAGGTTTGTTTACAAAATTGCAGACCGGACCGGTAAAAGGTAACCAATCAGGTTACGAGCTGGGCTCTGCTGCCTGTCAATCACCGATTGTGCACGCGCGATACAAGGTAGGCTCGTCCCCACGCTTATTTATCTGGACTATTGAACTTCATTACGGGCTAGTCTACTTACTGTGTCTTCCATGATCGCAAATGACAGGTGAGTTGATGAATGAGGAGTCGTGTACGCGCATCTGGCGTGCACCTAGACGTGCACGAGTTCTCATGTGTTTTGATGGGGCGGGACAGGAAGTTGAATAACTTTTTATTTTTCGGTTAAAAAATAAGCATTTCTTGCATTTTGCGACTACGGAGGTCACCGTTTTCAACTTCAAGCGTTCTGATAGATCATGTAAACTCTTAAAATGCCAAAAATTAGGACTTTACGTATGACAACAACAAATCCTGCAGACTGCAGCTTTAATAAGGCTGACCGGGGTTCGAATCCTGACATGAAAAAAAAGGCACTACCTCCAGTAGGCGTCCTTACCCTCCCTGCCTACCTGGGATATGAGTCCAAGTCACTTTGGAGAAAAGCATCTGCCAAATGCATAAACATGAACCATGTTGAAAACGGCATTGCGTCTCCTCATCTGAGCTTTGACTACCTGTTGACTCTTCTCTCCAGCACCCCAGGCAGATACTTGCCTAGGGAGGCTGAGAAGTGTGATTCCCCCTGTATTTGGAAAAACTGGTCCCTCTTTTCAATAATTGAGACAGGTCTGCAGGTCCTGAGTCAAGGCTGAGTTATACTTCTTTTAACTGCCCTTGCGCTTTCTTCTTGCGCGTATGTTAATGGCTCGAGACGTTTATACTTCATTTAGCTTTGCCGCCGCTTGCGTGTGCTGCATGGCGATTCACTGCCAGGACAGTAGGTGGAGTAGCGGGTTTTTTCAATGACAAGCCTACTATGATGAAAGGAAATTCACCGTCAGGACCTCTTCGAGTGATTCATGCTTCTTCTTCTTGTAAATAGCCGGTATTTTGTCAGATTTTCAACACCTTGGGGGTCTAAACGACTACTTTCTCGCCTGAAAATGTTTCAAATGTTGCTAAAGTTATATATTTACAGAGTTTATAGCTTAAGCGAAATCAGCTTTTCAGGCCGGCTGATTTCGGCTCGGGCAGGAGTGAAGTGCACTGTGTGTAAACGCTCTGCATGCTGTCTGATCGATGAGTATGTCGTTTTCAAGTAGTAGGCTTGCGTCTTTTCTTGCGTGAAGTTTAGAAAATTGAGGTGACACACGCAAGCTCGCAATGGGGGGCTTGCAACCGCGCAAGGGCTTGCGTTTCTTCTTGCGTCTTGCTTTGCGTCTTGCGTTACCGACTATAAACCAGGCTTCACTGTCTCAGACTTCCATGCAAAGTTGCACAGGCGCATCAACCAAGATAGCCCTGTTTTGTTGTGTCCTGTTGTCATCATTTAATCCACCAAATAATTCCAGTTACTTCTGGTATGCCACTGACCTCCTGAGGAAATGGGTGCTAATGATGTTTTGGGCAGTTTCAGTCTCCTTCTACAGAATTCAATTCAATTCAATTCAATTCATTTTTATTTATATAGCGCCAAATACAACAAATGTCATCTCAAGGCACTTAGATAGTAAGACCAATTCAAGCCAATTGGAATTCAATTAATTAATAATAATCATAATTCATAAAATAATCCAATTCGTTCATATAGAGCCAATTCAAAAACAATTTCCTAGCTAAGAAAACCAACAGATTGCACTGAAAACTAACCCTAACCCTACAGAAGTGTTCTCGTCTCCAGCTGTGTATATCCAGTTTATAGATAAGCGAAGAAAAAAGGAAAAAATCAAAGTCTGCCAGATGTACTTCTCAGGCAGTGGTTCAGTTCCCTCTTGTGGAAGAAAATGTATTACACTTGGGTATTACAAAAAAAACCAAAACACTTCAAATAATTAGCCTCACTTTTTTGGGGCTCCAAAAGAGAGGAGGAAAAGTTAATATGGTCAAAATAGATGCCCAGAATTTCTTTTTCATTCTAATCAGGGCTTCTGTAGGGATTTGGTATCCAGTGACAGTCATTTCTATTGCTTGTGTGGATGTTTACAAGGACAAAGCTCTGAAGTTTCTTCTGGAAGCACAGGGGGAAAAGGAAGTGTGATGACCATGGCAAGTTTTCTGGGATGTTGATAAATACAAAAATAAAACTGTTCATCTTCTGAGCAGAGGAAACATTATTCAAAATGCACTTCAGAAACAAATTTACTTCATCTTACTTGAGAGATTTTTAGAGGATAAGCTTTTCTTTCGTTCTCAGAAACAGAGATTTCAGGAATAACCCAGCCTCTCTTCCTCCTCCTCAGACCTTCAGCAGACTTGGGGAAGTGTATGATGGACACAGCTTCATCAGTTGCACTCTGAGAAAAACAAACATTTTATTATCAAGAACTTGAACAGTGAAACACTTCTAAAAATAGTCAGTGAAACACTGTAATGTAGTATGCATTAGCATTAGCTGAAAATGCTTCATGTTTTAATGGCCCACAGACTTTGCTGGAGTTTCTCCACACATACAGCTAACAGCCTGATCTGTTGATGACACTAACTCTACTACTACTAATAATAATAATACATTTTATTTGGAGGCGCCTTTCAGGTCACCCAAGGTCACCTTACATTAGAAATAAGAGCATAAAAAATAATAAAAACATAAAAACATGAGACAACATAAAACAGAGAAGTGCACAGCGTCCACTTATAGGGAGTATGCCAGTTTGAATAGGTGAGTTTTAAGTTGAGATTTGAATGATGTGATGGATTCTGACTGAATGAGTGGGGGGAGGGAGTCCCAGAGCCTGGGTGCTGAGCAGCTGAAGGCTCGGTCAGCCATGGTGCTGAGGCGTGACGTGGGGATGGTTAGGAGTCCAGCAGAGGTTGAGCGGAGGGTGCGGGAGGGAGTGTGTTGGTGAAGGAGGTCGCTGAGGTAGGTGGGGCCTAGGTTGTGGAGAGCTTTATAGGTGAGGAGAAGATTTTTGTAGTGGATGCGGTATTGTACTGGGAGCCAGTGAAGTTGGATGAGAACAGGGGTGATGTGGTCCGAAGATTTGGTACTGGTGATGATCCGGGCGGCTGAATTCTGAATAATTTGCAGTCTGTTAATGAGTTTGGTGGGGAGTCCAGTGAGCAGGGCATTACAATAGTCGATGCGGGATGTGACAAATGAGTGAACCAGGATTTCAGTGCTGGATTGGGTCAGTGATGGGCAGAGTCTGGAGATGTTGCGGTGATATTTTGAATGTGGGGTGCAAATGAAAGGGTGCTGTCTAGAATAACACAGAGGCTCTTTACTTGGGGTGAAAAGGGTACAGGAAATCCGTCAATGATGATGGGTGGAACTGGGTTGTGATGTGATTTGGTGAGGATGGATTTGGAGCCGATGAGCAGGGCCTCGGTTTTTATTGCTGTTTAGTTTTAGGAAGTTCCTGCTCATCCAGCTCCGGATGTCTTCAAGGCAGATGATGAGGGAGGGGGGAGGGAGGGATGGCGGCGGTGGGTTTGGAGGAGATGTAGACCTGTGTGTCGTCAGCGTAGCAGTGAAAATGGACTCCATGGTGACGGAGGAGTGTGCCCAGGGGGATAAGGTAGATGATGAACAGAAGTGGACCCAAGACTGACCCCTGGGGGACACCCAGTGAAACACCGGAACACCCAGACTTGTGGTTCCTTAGTTGCACAAATTGTTGGCGGTCAGTGAGGTATGATGTGAACCAGGAGAGTGCAGCACCAGTGATCCCAATGCCAGCCAGGCGGTCCAGGAGCAGAGAGTGAGAGATGGTGCCGAACGCTGCACTGAGGTCGAGGAGGATGAGAATGGTGAGTAGTCCGGAGTCAGCTGCACGGAGGAGGTTGTCGGTAATTTTGACCAGGGCTGTTTCAGTGCTGTGTTTTGGATGGAAGCCTGATTGGAAGGGTTCGTGGAGGTAGTTTGTGTCAAGGTGGGACTGTGGTTGTACTAGGAAATGACCTCATAACATCATTAAAGTAGATTTGACCCCTGCTAAAGTTTCTCTTGTGCTGAATCTAATGAGTGAACCTCCAACTATAGGCAGCTGACCACAGTGCACACGCTGCAGCGATCCAGGTGTTACGTGAGTGAATATTAGAGCTACTCTGAAATGATTAGAGCTCAACTATTAGCAGAGGATCCATCAGGTTCTCTCAGTGCCTGATGGATGAGCAAGTGCTAGCTGACAGTTCAGTCATGGAAACCTGATCAATTTATAGATGAAAAACAGCCTTCATGTTGTTCACTCCAGCTTCAACAAAGATGTTTTTAGATCTTTTTTCTATGTCTGCTGCCATGTTAACATTGATTATGTGTGGCCATTGAATACATAGCAGCATGGTGATTCCATGCATTTCAATTATTATGCAGCCTGCAGGGGGTCAAAAGTACAGTATAGCAGCTTTCTTTTCTTCCAGTAATTTACACCTATATTCTAACGGATCATTTTAGGTCATGGAGTGACCTATTTCATCTCATTCTGCTCCTTTCTGCCTCTTTCGAGATCTTTGGTACCAACCCTTGGAGCATGTTATCACAGTTTGGAGAGGATACAGTAAATAATTGAGAACTTGTCACATATTGTCTCCTTAAACCCTTTTTTAAAAGTCTCCATAAACTCCCACAGTGGTGGAATTTTGGGGGCACTTTTTAACATAATGACGCTGCTCATCAACAGGCTAGGCAATGTGGTCATCTACTGTGATGACTGAGCAGATAAGGAGCAAAGTTACAGTCTCAGGAGTGTTTTACTTACAGATGGCTGAGTAAAGACTGGAGCGTTGTCATTGCTGTCTGTCACCTTGAGAATTACTTTTGTATTTCCAGACAACCCTCTTCCCTGCATGTCGGCTGCTTGGACCACCAGTGTGTACTGAGGGATAATCTGTAGGAAGAAAGACGGAGCTTAATGCACCAAGAAAAAAACATTAACCCTACCATCAGTTTACAGACTCAGCTAAAGGAGTCTCTTCAGATACATCGGACCTTGAAGTGGTTAAGACAACATTTGAGGAAATGTTTTTTCTCAGGATCTGAGATCTCTGGTGTGCTCCCTAGTGGAATCTCCTGGTAACAACATAGTACACATGCAAGCATATTAATTATTACAGCCATGACGGAGCCAGTTAGGGGCTGCGCAGTGGTCAGCACATTGATGATTTTAACAAGTAGGTTTAAACACTCAGAAAGGGGAAATATATCTTTTAAAGGCTCACCTCTCTGTCCAGCCCCAAAGCATTGACTCTGATCATTCCAGTGACTTCGTTGATGACAAACAGTTTGGAACTGGTTCCTGTTGGCTCCTGGCTCAAAATACTGTAGCGAATATCAGAGTTGTCATTATTTGGCTCATCAAGATCTGTGGCCACAACCTGAATCACTTCGTAACCTGAAAAGAGGAAAGATATGAGTGGAAATGAAATAAAGAGGCTTGTCAAACGGCTCAGGAAAGGGACGATTCACCAATAAAGCTGGGCTGAATACAGCAAAAACGATGCTAGTTTTCTTGCCCAGCCAATGATGTACTTTGTGATTGCGGAGGTCTGTTGATTGATTCTGGATTTTTGTTTTCTTCTTTCATTATATTGAGAATTATACTCTATGCTGACATTTAACAAGGAACCAACCATTGACTAATAACTATAACTTAATGTGTAGACTGAAAACAGAGGATGATGAAAACTGCCAGCTCTGTTTTGATTTGCTTATGTTCCTAGATGCTTAAGTACTGTGGCACTGTATGGGAAAGGCATACTCCAGCTCCCAGTATCTAGTCTAGTAGAGGAGTTTAAATGTACTAAAGTTAGGACAGAGCTCCCGTTAGCTGGGAGTAAAGATGTGGTAGTTAGTAAGGTGGTTCCAAACCCAACCAAGGGGAGGAAGTGGAATCCAAGAATGGCAGCTCAGGAGGCAGAAGCAACTCTTAGACATGCAGAGATTGTGGGTAATGTGCAAATAGGCCAGGGAGGCTTGGGGCTTGGCCTAGGCAAACCGGTGTGGAGTAGAGCAGATCCCAAGGAGAAGAGAAAGCTAGTTGTTGAGCAGGTTCGTAGACAGGAGGAAATGTTAAGGTGTGCAAAGGCAGTGGCTCAGGCTAAGCAGGGACGGTGGTTGAATTGGGAAGGTGTAGAGAAGAAAAAGTTTAGTTGGAAAGAACTGTGGAGTATGGAGGAAGGGTGTATTCGATTTTTGATAGGGGCAACATATGATATATTGCCAACTCCCCAGAACCTAAAACTCTGGGTAAATGGGGACCCGTTATATTCGTTATGTTCAGGTACTGCAACTCTAAGGCATATTTTGTCAGGTTGTAAGGCTAGTCTGTCACAAGGCCGGTATACATGGCGACATGACCAAGTATTAAGAAGCTTAGCTGCAGGTATTGAAGATAAACGAAGGCAGGTAAACTTAGGAGGGTCTAAGGTGAAGAGTTGCAATTCAGTTTGTTCAAGAGGGGGAGAAAGTTAATAAGACAATAAGGAGGCACGGCAGCTTGGAGGATGCTTGTGATTGGGAGATGCAGGTAGATTTAGGAAATAAGCTAGTTGTTCCCCAGGAAATAGCCTCTACAAATCTAAGGCCTGGTATAGTCTTGTGGTCTAGGAGTAGAATGAGATTCTATTTCATAGAGCTGACTGTTCCTTGGAGGAATTAGTAGCAGAAGCATATGAAAGGAAAAAGCTTAGGTATGTGGAGTTGGGGGCAGAAGCAGAGCAGCGAGGATGGAAAGTTAGAATCTGTCCAGTGGAAGTAGGATGTAGAGGATTTGTTGCAAAGTCTGTTGTCTCATTGTTGAGGGAGCTGGGTGTAAGTGGACAGAGTGTGAGGAAAATAGTGAAGGAAGTGTCAGATGAGGCAGTAAAGTCCAGTCAGTAGATTTGGATTAAAAGAAGCAGTAGCAGCTGGGGGCCCAGCAGGGGCAGCACTTAGGGTAAACAGACTTTTGGAAAAAGCAAAGAAGAAGTTCAAGATATTTAAGTGGAGGGTGTGGCCCATGTGAGCCTTTTGAAACCAGGCGGCCATTTTAGGTGAGTTGGCTTTGAATGAGTTGTATGGCTTTGTTTCTGCTGGCATTTTTAGTGATTATAGGACTGTTTAGATGAGTTTGTCTGCTGAATCTGCTAGTGTGTCTTGTCCTGCCTCCACCTCTGGCACCCTCTATATTTTCATTACCCCCTACCCGAACCAGGGTTTGCATCCCCACCCCGCTGTGACTGGTGTGCAGTTGGTGAGAGGCTGAGGTAGCTTGTGGCTGTGGGAAAAAAAGATGGTTGTTGTGGTGTGAGGAGCAGTGTTGGCTGGAATTAGGGGGGTGACTCTGAGACGCCAGTGGTCATTGTCTAGCCTCCTGGAGGTGTCGTGGGCCCAACTAGACGAAACACTGATGAAAGGAGATTCCCACCTGATGACCCCAATGACATGTTGGTCAGCATTGCTCACTGATCTATATAGGGAGTATAGGCAATTATTCACAGAGTCTGGTCCATTTTTTTCCTTTAGCACAAGTTTCTTGTGTTTACCTTGAATGTACCCTGATGAGTCAGGGTTAGGGTAGGGTGCTCTGGAACCACAACATGAGCCAAGTTGATCATCCTTGTCGGCCACTTGCGTTTTTAGAACATTTGTGTGATTTTACTCAAAGCAAGAAGCTCAGAAGGGTGTACAAGGAGGCAAGTTCAACACAGCCAGGTTTTCTATCATCAGGACTTGAACCAGTGAATCGATGGAGCTCGTCTCAGACGACGTAATCCTAAACTCTGAGCGTAAAGTGCTCCGGAGCAGGTGATGACTTCAGCCTAAGCTACCATGGTAATCTCGCCAGGGTAGTTTCTTTCATTTGCCACTTAAACACAATGAAACTTGTTTTGAAAGATGCTATATGGATTTACTACTTCAGTGTAAAGTGCTTCCAGTGAAGACTAGAAAATGGCTATATCGGTGCAGTCTACTTACTGCTTTTGTTTCTTTAACTTGTAAAAATAAAACCCATCAACTGGTGTATTTTTCAGGCTTACATGAAATAAATCCACTTTCATTACCTATTTTTGAGGCCTCAGCAACTTCTCCAACGTAGGTGGATTTTTCAAAAATTGGATTGTTGTCATTCTGGTCAATTACGATGACACTAAAATCCATAGGCTCTAAGGACGGTCCCGCACCTTCTGCAACAGCATGTGCTTTCAACTGCGAACAGAAACAAACACATGCATCATATCATACATGCGAGACTAATCCACACACATGCTTTCATCTCGCATCACAGGAGCAGGCGCACTGGTCACATGATGCATATTCAGACAGTGGCTGCAAGATCAAGACAACACATGAACATGAGCAGTTCAAACAACTCTTGGTAGGAAACCTGTCAATGTAAACAATGCAGGGCTGTGAAAGATGAGAAAAATACCGTCTTCCCAAACGTTTAACAGGTATGTTAGACTTTATGGATACACACAAGGGTTGGGAGAGGCAAATACATGAAGTTAAAGCATGTTAACACCTAATCACCTCCAATCATTTCTGTAAAGTGGTCGTATCAACAAGTAAACACGCTGTACTGAGACTGTGGGCTGGCATTTTATTTCATTTTGATGAAGTTGGCTTTGCACAACTGAGCGTTATATTGGGAATGTAAAGTATGCTGTTATCAACAAGCAGTTTTGTAAGTATTTATAAGTGATACAATGAACTTAAAAAGAGCAGCACGACGACACAAATGTGCCATCTGTATTCTATGATGTTGTGAACAGCACTACTCAGGCAGAAGATCCATAAATCATCTCTTCAAGATGATTGGAAAGTTCTCCTTTGGCCGATTACTTTTCAGCTGTGAATACTGGATATATTTCAGTACAATGTTAGAGGTGGTCTGGCTCAATCCCTGGTTTCCTGCACAGGCTTTAAAAAGTGCTGTATGATGTTTATGTGGCTGATGAATGCGGCGTGTAGTGTAAAGCGCTTTGAGAGGTCAACAAGACTAGAAAAGTGAGATAGAAATGTACTTACAGCAGGTATTTGTGATTAAGATTTGGTTTTACAAAGAAGCTGAAAAATTAGACAACTGAACATTATGAACATGTGTTGTGTCTCGTGTGTCCTGAACATGTGTCCCAAGAAACATTAAGGGGGCAGCTCAGTATGATTGACCTTTTTTTCTTAGTTTTCATCAACTTGTCCGTTCAGCTTTGTGCTGTCTGAGATGTATTCATTTGTCAACTGCTTCTGTACATGAAGACATAACAATATACTGTCCAACTCAAGTCTGGACGCCTCAAAATGAATGGGTAGGTGCGTGCTCAAACCTTTGACCAGCAGCGTGCATTCTTATTTCATACTTTGTATAATATGGTGCGATCCAACAGGAGAACACCAGCACACTGTTAAATCAATGCCTAAAGTCTGTGGAAAACCTGAAGCTTATGACCTAACTCAATGAAGGATTTAGTGAAGGTGTGTTTCACTGGATTTCTTGATTGTATGAGCTAAGAAAGCAGTAATTTGGTTTTCCCTTTCATCCCAGGGGAGTTCAAACTGAGACAAAGGGTGTATAAAGCTACCAGAGAGGATGCTTACCATGTACTTTGCCTGCTTCTCCCTGTCGAGTGGTTGTGTGATATACAGAATACCACTGGTCCTGTCCATGGTGAAAAGGCCGACAGGTTCCTCATCAGCTCCTGGACCAGTGATGCTGTAATAGATCTTCCTCATTTGGTCCTCGTCAGAGCGGATCTGGACAAAGCACATCCGGCTTTAGTTAATACCACTAACTCACAAGTATAGTCATAATATTGTTTAGCATGTACATTACAGAGCTGATGGTAGAGAACAGTCAATGGGATCCTGCTGGTCCATGGAATAGGAAAGGCTTTAATCAGTTGTTTTTTTGCAGCAGGAGTACCCACATTTTAAAAAAAAGGTTTAAAACACCCACTTTATGATGTAACAACGACATGAGGCAACAAAACTAAGTTATCTGGTTACAATATTCTAAATACTGTTCAGAGACTGATTCTGTCAGTTCTCTGTACTCTGGACAGCAACGAAATGTGATCATTAGAAATCATCTTTACTGTCCTAGAACAAAGCAATGGACCTTTATCTCAAATTGTCGGGTTTAGAAAACGGGTCAAATTGTGGTTTTAAGGTCATTCTGAAGGGGTTAGGATCATTTAAACATACTAGAAATAGAGCCTTGCAAATAATCAGCACAGTGCAGAGGAAACAATATTCAAAATGCACTTCAGTAACAAATTTACTTCATCTTACTTGAGAGATTTTTAGAGGACAATCTCGTCTTTCGTTCTCAGAAACAGAGATTTCAGGAATAACCCAGTGTATGATGGACACAGCTTCATCAGTTGCACTCTGAGAAAAACAAACATTTTATCATCAAGAACTTGTGATACAGTGAAACACTTCTAAAAATAGACAATAAAACACTCAGTGGGGTTACATGGCACAGAAAGGATCAGATAATTGGCTAAATTACAATAATTGAGTTATTAAGTGCATGTAGACACCTGAATCTGACCTGAAATTGGATCGGGTCGGAATACTCACGATCAGATTAAGACCCCGAGATAACTCGGAGATTTCTTTCCCGTGGTCGTGAACCGAAAGTCGGAAGAGACGATATTACTGTTGTAGTCGCTGTCGGAAAGAAACGAACACCGCGATGGAGAATACGCCATTGTGCATCGTGTTTGTGCAATAAGCAGCTCATCAGAAACAAAATGTAGAGGGACGTAGCTTCATCTTGCTCTTCATTTGCTGGTATGACACGCTTTGTGCCTCTGATTCGATTCATTCACTGCCATATATCCAAGGATAATTACCCTTGCTCAACTCATTCTTATTGTAATTTATCCAATTATCCAATCCTTTCAGTGCCATGTTACCCCACTGACTGTAATGTAGTATGCATTAGTATTAGCTGAAAATGCTTCATGTTTTAATGGCCCACAGACTTTGCTGAGTTTCTCCACACATACAGCTAACAGCCTGATCTGTTGATGACACTAACTGTACTAGGAAATGACCTCATAACATCATTAGAGTAGATTTGACCCCTGCTAAAGTTTCTCTTGTGCTGAATCTAATGAGTGAACCTCCAACTATAGGCAGCTGACCACAGTGCACACGCTGCAGCGATCCAGGTGTTATGTGAGTGAATATTAGAGCTACTCTGAAATGATCAAAGCTCAACTTTTTTTTTTTTGTTGGGCTTTTTATGCCTTTAATGATAGCACAGTTGGAGAGAGACAGGAAGCAGGGCGCAAAGAGATGGGGAAGACACGCAGCAAAGGGCCGCCCGGTGCGGGACTCGAACCGGGGCCAGCCGCAGCGAGGACCACAGCCTCCGCACACGGGGCGGCCGCTCAGCCCACTACGCCACCGACCACCCCAGAGCTCAACTATTAGCAGAGGATCCATCAGGTTCTCTCAGTGCCTGATGGATGAGCAAGTGTTAGCTGACAGTTCAGTCATGGAAACGAAAGTTACGGATGTAACTACGGTTCTATGAATTCTGGATGACCGCCAGAGGGCGGTGCTTTCAGCACTGGATATCTCCATCTCACATATGTGCAGTTTCGAGTTATCATACCAACAAAGTCACCTGTGACCATGTGATGACGTAGGTTGCATGCCCCAGTATAAGATCCCCACATCATCATGCAATCTGTTCCTACAGAATCTTCTCGCCCAGATTCCGAGTGACAGGCAGCTCTGGTGGTCATCCAGAATTTGTAGAACCGTAGTTACATCCGTAACTTTCGTTCTATTTCATTCTTCCTGACCACCAGAGGGCGGTGCTTTCAGCACTTGATGACTAATGCCAACAAGGTCATGAGGAATGCTTACCGCATTAAGGCATGGAAGCTGTTGATAGAATAGCCTTTGCCACAGCAGGTAGAGCAGCCACATTGACGTGATAATAGCAATCAAAGGTACATGAGGATTCCCAGGTCGCTGCAGCACATATGTCCTGCAAAGAGACCCCTTTCAAGGCTGCCCACGATGTGGACACACTCCGAGTAGAGTGGCACCACACGTTACTAGGCGCAGGTCGGCTCTGCGACATATAAGCATGTAAAATCGCATTGACAATCTACATGGAAAGTCTCTGTTTTGACAGAGGTTGACCTCTCCTACAACCCCCATAGCAAACAAACAGTTTGTCAGATTTACGAAAAATGGCTGTAGCCCCCACATACTCCCCCACATACGCTGTTACGAGCTTGTTGGACTGAATGCTGCCAACTCAATTGCTTTATTTACATGTGAGGGAGGCACCCTCTTTGGCAGGAAGGAGGGATTGGGCAGGAGAGTAACCCACAACCAATCCGGATACCAACGCATACACATCTCTCACTGACAGGGCGTGGAGTCCATCCACTCGCTTTGCTGATGTGATTGCCAGCAGAAATGCAGTCTTTACAGACAGCCACCTGAGTGCTGCCTCTCCTATGAGTTTGAATGGGGGCCGACACACTGACCTCAAAACCAACGTCAAGTCCCATGATGGTACCATAGTTTCCTTGATGGCTCACGCCTCTGTGCGCCCCTCAAGAAACGACTAACCAGATAGTGTGATCCCACTGTCTGGTTGTTCACTCTGGCATGTCCTGCCGAAATGGCCGCCGCATATACCTTTAAGGTTGATGCACTTCTGCCTACGTCCAATAATGACTGCAGGAAACGCAGAGTGATGGCCACTGAGCAGTTTTCCGGCATCACTGAGAGAAAAGCTTCCACCGATTAGCATAGATTGACCTAGTGCAGGGAGTCCTGGAACTTAACACCGTGTGGATCACTGACTGGTCACAGGATGCCAGGAGTGGGTCCTGGCTCCCGGCTCCCAATGGCCAGACCAAAAGCTCCGGATTCGGATGCCAAATGCGTCACCCCAACTGAGATAGGAGGTCCGGTCTCCTTGGGAGGCGCCATGGTTCCCCAGGGAGTAGTGTCAGCAGCACTGGAAACCATGGCCACCATGGCCGCCCTGGCCAGTTGAAGGCCACCAGTAGCAGTCTGTGGCCCTTCTGTCGCACTCTTTCCAGCGTCACACGGACTAGTGGAATTAGAGGAAGGGCATATAGAAGGCAGGGTGGCCAAACATGAGTCATGGCATCCTGTCCCAGAGGGCTGGTCAGTGAGTACCAAAGGGGACAATGTGTGGATGTTTCTGAGGTAAAAATGTCCACCTCTGCTCTGCCATATCGGCTCCAAATCATCTCCACCACTCCCGGGTGGAGTCTCCATTCGTCCTGTGGCAGCCCTTGGCGGGAGAGAGAACACTCCTTGCAGTAACTGAGTCACTCCAAACTGCTCGAGCTAACTCTCTCTCCTCTGTCTTGATTCTCCTGGACCTGTCTGCAGCATTTGACACAGTGAACCACGACATCCTTCTCTCTACCCTGGAGGGAATGGGGGTTTCTGGCTCTGCACTCTCCATGTTCTCATCCTACCTGACAGATCGCTCCTACCAGGTCACACTGAGAGGGTCTGTGTCGAAGCCACGTAGGCTCACCACTGGGGTTCCCCAAGGTTCGGTCCTGGGTCCTCTTCTTTTCTCCCTCTACACATCATCTCTTGGTTCTGTCATCCACTCCCATAACTTTTCCTACCACTGCTATGCAGACGACACCCAGCTGATTCTGTCTTTTCCCCCTTCTGACACCCAAGTGGAAGCACGCATTGCTGCGTGCCTGGCAGACATCTCGGGGTGGATGTCGATGCACCACCTTAAGCTCAACCTGGACAAGACTGAGCTGGTGTTTCTCTCGGGGAAGGGCTGCCCATTCCGAGATCTGGCCATCACCATGGATGACTCCGTGGTGACATCAACCCGGACCGCGAGGAATCTGGGTGTGACCCTGGTCGACCAACTGTCGTTCTCGCCAAACATCGCATCAGTGACCCGTTCCTGCCGATTCCTCCTCTACAACATCCGGAGGATTCGCCCCTTCCTCACCGACAAGGCAGCACAGGTGCTCATCCAGGCTCTTGTCATCTCCCGCCTGGACTACTGCAACTCCCTCCTTGCTGGCGCCCCGGCTTCTGCCATCAGACCTCTGGAGCTGGTTCAGAAAGCTGCTGCTCGTCTGGTGTTCAACCTCCTCAAGTTCTCCCACACCACTCCCCTTCTCCGCTCTCTACACTGGCTCCCTGTAGTTGCTCGCATCAAGTCTAAGACTCTGGTGCTGGCCTACAGGGCAGTGGAAGGAACAGCTCCTTCATACCTCCAGGCTATGGTCAAGCCCTACACCCCCGTCCGACCACTTCGCTCTGCGGCCACCAGGCGCCTGGCTGCCCCGTCACTCAGGGATCCCTGCGCACGATCGACACGGTCACGGCTTTTCTCTGTTCTGGCACCCCGATGGTGGAACGATCTCCCGACTGATATCAGGACAGCTGAGTCGCTGCCCATCTTTCGCCGCAGGCTGAAAACCCACCTCTTCAGGAAACACTACCCAGATCCGCCCTCTTAGGACATCACCTGCTCCGTCCTAGTTCATTACGCACTTATTGTTTCCTCCACCACTGGCACCCTCTATATTTTCATTACCCCCTACCCGAACCAGGGTTTGAATCCCATTCCTGCTTTTCTTACCTCTTTTATTTCTTCCCCTACCCGAACCAGGGTTTGCATCCCCACCCCGCTGTGACTGGTGTGCAGTTGGTGAGAGGCTGAGGTACCTGACTTATCGCACTTACTCTAACACTAGTTTTGCTCTTAGCTGTTTGGTTTAAGAAGGAAATGCACTTATGATTTCTTGTGACCTGAAGTTCTTTTGCCTACCGATGTTGAACGCACTTATTGTAAGTCGCTTTGGTTAAAAGCGTCTGCAAAATGACCGTAATGTAATGTAATGTACTGTAACACACTGTTCTGTACACCTGGAAGGTGTATGGCCCTGAGGCTCAGGAAGTGGGGAAATGCCCACGGTAGGAGCTGCCTTGACACCTGCAGCCCCCCCTTGGACCTGGTGCCACCCTGATGATTTACGTGATATACTGCTGAGGTGCTGTATGTGCGGACGAGAACATGCCGCCCCTTCAATACAGGAAGAAAATTTTGCACTGCAAGATATATTGCCCTGAGCTCGAGCATATTTATATGTTCCCACCTCTGCTGTGCGCTCCATCTGCTGTTGATGGTCCTGCGCTGCCAGACGGCACCCCAACCCAACAGAGAGGCATCCGTCTCCACAACCTCTCGGCGGGCAGGGATTACGCCTCGGGGAACCCCCCTGGCCAGATACTCCCGTCTCCTCAGAGGCCTCGGAGCTCGACAGCAAGGACTGGATACCCTGACGTTCCTGCCCCTGTGCCACTTGGTATCCAAGTGAAGTGTGTTGACCCAGATTTGAAGGGGCCGTAAGGAAAGGAGACCCAGGGGAATCACCATGGATCCTGCTGTCAGCATGCCCAGCAGTCTGAAAAAGAGGCTGTACCGCAATACTCTGCCATTCTGGAAGCAACCTATGAGTTGCAAAATATTCTCGACTCTTTTCTGAGAAAGGAAGGCTCTCATCGACATTGAGTCGAGAGTCATGCCCATGTAATCTACCTTCTGACTGGGTGTCAGGCTGCTCTTGGAATAATTGACTGTGAGGCCCAGCTGGTTCACATGTCCAAGGATTCCTTCTTCGGAATCAAAAAATACACTGAATAAAACCCATTGAGCCGTGTATGCCACTCGACAGGCTCGATGGCGTCTTTCTCTAAGAGGGTTGCCAGCTCCCTGTTGAGGGCCTTTAGGGGGGTGAAAAAAAAAATGGCTGGGAGGGAGCCCGCCGGCGCTAACCATAATGCCCGGAATATTGAGAGGACCTCAGCAGTGCAACTGGGCGAGCAGGTGGATGATTGCGGAAAGATAGAAGGAACAGATTGCGTGATGACATGGGGTCTTATACTGGGGCGTGCACCCTACATCATCACATCGTCACAGGTGACTTTGTTGGTATAATAACTCGACCTGCACATATGTGAGATGGAGATATTCAGTGCTGAAAGCACCGCCCTCTGGCGGTCAGGAAGAATGAAATAGAACCTGATCAATTTACAGATGAAAAACAGCCTTCATGGTGTTCACTCCAGCTTCAACAAAGATGATTTTAGATCTTTTTTCTGTGTCTGCTGCCATGTTAACATTGATTATGTGTGGCCATTGAATACATAGCAGCATGGTGATTCCATGCATTTCAATTATTATGCAGCCTGCAGGGGGCCAAAAGTACAGTATAGCAGCTTTCTTTTCTTCCAGTAATTTACACCTATATTCTAACGGATCATTTTAGGTCATGGAGTGACCTATTTCATCTCATTCTGCTCCTTTCTGCCTCTTTCGAGATCTTTGGTGGTGTAACCCATTGGGAAATTAGGTGTTACTAAAACAAAAATTATTTATTTTCAATAACAAATTATGTTTTTCTTTTCTTTTGTTTCCATATTTGTTATTTAATATTTATATTCATATTTTTCATTCTTTATTTTAACGCAGATGTTTATTTTTTAGTCAGTAAACAGGAAATTTAATAGCAGATATGTCTATTGGTTCGGGAGCAGTGATTAAATCTCTTTGGTTTAAAATTAGCCAAGTTCCGCCTTTTTGCTCAAGTTAGAGAGACCCAACCTAACATGTGCGGAGAGAGACAACGGAGCAGAGCGAGTGAATGGAAAAAGGTTGAAATCGCGAGTGAAACATTTGTTTATTAAACCTTACATAAAAAGAAGGAAAAACAGTTCAACAAGCAAGAGTTGGAGAAACCTTGATGACATCTTTGCATTGTTTATACTTTTATTTTCTCGGTGAGTTTTGAGTATAATACACGTCCTGTCTGTTCAAAGCTACATTAGCCATTGAGCATTAGCTTACAGTTTTGTGTTAATATTTCTGTGTTATTATTATGGTAGAGCCAAATAAGAACACTTGTGTATAAATATATGTGCCATTTACATTGTGTGGTTAAAGTAAGCAAGTGTTCAGCTAAGTTTATGGACAATGAAACTTGGTGTGTGAATTACTCCCTTGCTGGTGTGCATCACCACAAGGTCTTGTGATCAGGAATCTTTCTTCACATGCATTATTCAATTGCAGTGAGATTTTCATGATTATTTACAATTTCAGTTATTTTAAGTTTGCTCATGGCCATTAAATAATTGGTTGTAAAATTGTTGACATTTCATATGTTAATATTGCAGTACAATAATTATTCTAAATTCATGGAATAAGTTAAGAGGTTGAATTGGAAATTGATTTGATAAAGTTAAAACTGTACAGTCAGAAGAGTATTATAAATTTGCATATATTTATAAGCCGTGTTATGTTACACAGGCTAGGTTTTTTGGACACCCCTGGATTCTAGATCCTGGACTGGACTTGATTCTCTCCCTGACGAGGGGGATGGCGAGCCACCCGTGTTGAGCATCTCTGGAATTGAGGAAGCTTGAGTTATCATCTGCCCTGCTATCAGTGTGGTAGGACTGTGGAAAGGATTCAGCAGACGATTGAGCTGAATGAACTCTTTTATTTTTGGGGAAAATATTTTATTTTATCTTTGGTGCACCAAATACAGAAACATTATATTTAGTAAAAGACCGGTCTCTTATTTTGTTATTCTGTTATTGTGAAATGTTGTAAACCTTTGCTAATACAAACAATTTGCTATAACTTAACTTTGTGTCCTGGTTACTCATGGTGGTGTCCAACTCAATTACCCCTCCCTGCGAATCTAGAGTAAACTGGTCCAGTGTGCACTTACCCTTTAGGTGGGTTACAGTACCAACCCTTGGAGCATGTTATCACAGTTTGGAGAGGATACAGTAAATAATTGAGAACTTATCACATATTGTCTCCTTAAACCCTTTTTTAAAAGTCTCCATAAACTCCCACAGTGGTGGAATTTTGGGGGCACTTTTTCACAGGTGTGACGCTTTGCTTTGCGGTAAGACGTATTGCATCACTTCCTGTTACCTTGCTTGTGCACTGTGGAATTTCTTGCTCCGCTTGGACTACTGATAATCACTTTATTTCTATCTATAACTTGCACAATTTTGCATAGTTAAACTCTATAGCTTACCGTTCTGTTCTAACACACTCCTACAGATCTTTATTCTCACTTTTTAACGGTGTGTCTGGTTCTCTAGCGTAGCATGGCTACCGGTTCTCTTCCTCCTTCTCCTGCTTTCACCTGCTCCGTGTGTCAGATGTTTAGTTACTCCTCTGCCTCCTTTAGCGATAATGGTACATGTAACAAATGTAGTCTTTTTGTAGTTTTGGAGGCGAGGTTATCTGAATTGGAAGCTCGGCTCTGCACTGTTGAAAATCAACTGATAGCGAGCCAGGTCCCTTTAGCCAGTGTGGAGCCACCTAGCGTAGCTAGCTCCATTAGCCTCCCCCTAGCAGAACCTGAGCAGCCAGGATTACAACGAGGCATAGCTCTAAAGTCAAGCCCGTTGTTCACCATCGACCTGTCCACGCTTCTAACAGATTTTCCCCACTCAGCGACACACCAGCTGAGGACAAAACCCTGGTAATTGGCAGCTCTATAGTCAGAAACGTGGCATTAGAGGCACCAGCGGCCATAGTCAAATGCATTCCAGGGGCCAGAGCGGGCGACATAGAATCCTATTTAAAACTGCTGGCTAAGGATAAACGTAAATATGGTAAAATAGTTATTCACGTCGGCGTTAATGACACCCGGTTACGCCAATCGGAGGTCACTAAAATGAATGTTGCATCGGTGTGTAATTTTGCCAAAACAATGTCGGACTCCGTAGTTTTCTCTGGACCCCTGCCAAATCTGACCAGTGATGTCATGTTTAGCCACATGTCGTCCTACAATCGCTGGTTGTCTAGATGGTGTCCAGCAAACAACGTGGGCTACAATTGGCAATCTTTCTGGAGAAAACCTGGTCTGATGAGGAGAGACGGCATCCATCCCACTTTGGAAGGAGCTGCTCTCATTTCTAGAAATATGGACGAATTTATTTGTCACCCTAAAACATGACAACCCAGGGCTCAGACCAGGATGCAGAGTTGTAGTCTTACACACTTCTCTGCAGCTTCCCACCTGCTGCTACCCCCCCAATCGATTAACACAAAAGGAGAAAATCCTCTTGTGCAAAAAGAAATTATTAAAACAAAAACTTTGACTGAACAAAAACATCAAACTATTAAATGTGGTTTGCTGAATATCAGATCTCTCCTTTCGAAGTCTCTGTTAGTCAATGAGTTGATTTGTGATCATCATATTGATATATTTAGTCTTACAGAAACCTGGCTGCAGCAGGAGGATCATGTTAGCATTAATGAAGCAACTCCCTCTGACTGTTTAAATGTTCACGTTCCTGGAACCACAGGCAGAGGAGGAGGAGTGGCAGCTATTTTCAGATCAGGGTTACTCATCAGTCCCAGACCCAAGATTAGTTTGAGCTCTTTTGAATCTCTGATTCTCAGTTTTTCCCACGCAAAGTGGAAATCACAGAAACCTCTTGTGTTTGTTGTTGTGTATCGTCCACCTGGCCCTTATTCTGAGTTTCTGTCTGAATTCTCAGAGTTTTTATCCCAGTTAGTGCTGAGTACAGATAAAGTCATTGTAGTTGGTGACTTTAATATTCATGTAGATGTTAAAAAAGACAGCCTGAATATGAACTTTAATTCTATATTGGACTCTATTGGATTTTCTCAGAGTGTTCACAGACCGACTCACTGCCTTAATCACACCCTTGATCTTGTGCTGACTTATGGCATTGAGAGTGAACAGTTAACAGTGTTCCCTCTTATCTGAACATTTTCTGATAACCTTTGAGTTTACATTACTTGACTATACAGTTTCTGAGAAGAAATTTACGTATAGAAGGTGTCTATCAGAGGATGCTGTAACCAGATTTAAAGAATTAATTCCATCATCCTTTTCTTCACTGCCATGTGCAGATATGACAGAGGACGACTACCTAAACTTTACTCCAGCAGCACTTGACTCTCTTGTTGACAGCACTATAGTTTCAATGCGTACAGCACTGGACAATGTTGCCCCTCTGAAAAGGAAGGTAATCAGTCAGAAGAGGTTGGCTCCTTGGTATAATTCACAGCTGCGTGCTTTAAAGCAGACTGCAAGAAAGCTGGAGAGACAGTGGCGTTCCTCTAATTTAGAAGAGTCTCAATTAGTCTGGAAAGATAGTTTAATAACGTATAAGAAAGCCCTTCGTAAAGCTAGAACTGCTTATTATTCATCATTGATAGAAGAGAATAAGAACAATCCCAGGTTTCTTTTCAGCACTGTAGCCAGTCTGACTAAGAGTCCGAGCTCTGCTGAGCCAGTTATTCCTTTAACTCTCAGCAGTGATGATTTCATGAGCTTCTTTATTAATAAAATTGTTTCTATCAGAGAGAAGATTGATGGAGTCCTTCCCACTATTATCAGTGATGTATCATCAGGTACAGCAGCTTTAGAAGTATCTTTAGAACCTGATTTGTATTTAGACGGCTTCTGTCCAGTTGATCTCTCTGAGCTAACAACAGCAATAGTCTCTTCTAAACCATCAACTTGTGTTTTAGACCCAATCCCAACCAGACTGTTCAAGGAGGTTTTCCCATTAATTGACACATCCATATTGGATTTGATCAATCTGTCTTTGTTGACAGGATATGTACCTCAGCCTTTTAAGGTTGCTGTAATTAAACCTTTACTTAAAAAACCTACTCTTGATTCAGAGGTGTTTGTCTAAAGTTGTTGAAAAAATAGTTGCAGCTCAGCTTTGTGATCACTTACACAGAAATAATCTGTTTGAAGAGTTTCAGTCAGGATTCAGAGTGCATCATAGCACAGAAACAGCACTGCTGAAAGTTACCAATGATCTCCTCTTAGCCTCTGATAGCGGACTTGTGTCTGTGCTTGTCCTGTTGGATCTCAGTGCTGCATTTGATACGGTCGATCACAGTATCTTATTACACAGACTTGAACATGTTATTGGGATTAAATGAACTGCATTAGGCTGGTTTAAGTCATATTTATCTGATAGATTTCAGTTTGTTCTTGTAAATGAAGAATCTTCCTCACACACCAGAGTAAGTCATGGAGTTCCCCAGGGTTCTGTGCTTGGACCGATTCTTTTCACTTTATACATGCTTCCATTAGGTAACATTATTAGACAGCATGGCATAAATTTCCATTGCTATGCTGATGATACTCAGCTGTACTTATCTATAAAACCAGATGAACCCAATAGGTTGGTCAGACTACAAGCATGTCTTAAAGACATAAAGACCTGGATGACTCAGAACTGTCTGCTTCTAAATTCAGACAAAACTGAAGTCGTTATCTTTGGACCTGAGCGCTTCAGGGAGAGATTGTCCAGCTATATAGTTACTCTAGATAGTGTTTCCTTGGCTTCTAGTTCTACAGTGAGGAACCTTGGAGTTATTTTTGACCAGAATTTATCATTTGACTCGCATATAAAACAGGTTTCTAGGACTGCCTTCTTTCATCTTCGTAATATTGTTAAAATCAGGAACATCTTGTCTCAGAGTGATGCAGAAAAACTAATTCATGCATTTGTTACTTCAAGATTGGACTACTGTAATTCTTTATTTATGGGCTGTCCCACATATTCTCTGAAAAGCCTTCAGTTGATCCAAAATGCTGCAGCCAGAGTTTTGATGAGAACTAACAGGAGAGATCATATTTCTCCAGTTTTAGCTTCTCTTCATTGGCTCCCTGTTAAATTCAGAATAGAATTTAAGATTCTTCTCTTAACATATAAAGCTCTTAATGACCGAGCTCCATCATATCTTAAAGATCTCATTATAAGATATTTTCCTAACAGAGCACTTCGTTCCCAAACTGCAGGTTTACTCGAGGTTCCCAGAGTTTCTAAAAGTAGAATGGGAGGCAGAGCCTTCAGTTATCAGGCCCCTCTCTTGTGGAATAAGCTGCCAGTAAATGTCCGGGAAGCAGACACCCTTTCCACTTTTAAGACCAGGCTTAAAACTTTCCTTTTTTATAAAGCTTATAGTTAGGGATGGCTCAGGTGATCCTGAAACATCCCATAGTTAAGCTGCTATAGGCCTAGACTGCTGGGGAGCCTCATCTGTCACACCTTTCTTCACTTTACTCTCTTTATGTATATGTGACATTATTGTGGTCATTAACTCGTGTTTCCCAGTTCCAACAGATATCCTTTGAATGGTGTTACAGTGCCGCCGCGGCCCCCTCCCCCCCTCTCCCCCTTTCTGTCTTCTCAAACCCCAGCTGGTGGAGGCGGATGGCCACCCTTCCTGAGTCTGGTTCTGCAAGAGGTTTCTTCCTGTTAAAAGGGAGTCGTTTCTCTCCACAGTCGCTTCAGGCACGCTCAGGACAGGAGATTGGACCGAAAAAGAAAACGTTTTCAGTGCAATCTGTTGGTTTCCATAGCTAGGAAATTGTTTTTGAATTGGCTCTATATGAACGAATTGGATTATTTTATGAATAATTATGATTACAATGAATTGAATTCCAATTGGCTTGAATTGGACTTTATTATCTAAGTGCCTTGAGATGACATTTGTTATATTTGGCGCTATATAAATAAAAATGAATTGAATTGAATTGAATTGAACATAATGACGCTGCTCATCAACAGACTAGGCAATGTGGTCATCTACTGTGATGACTGAGCAGATAAGGAGCAAAGTTACAGAGTCAGGAGTGTTTTACTTACAGATGGCTGAGTAAAGACTGGAGCGTTGTCATTGCTGTCTGTCACCTTGAGAATTACTTTTGTATTTCCAGACAACCCTTTTCCCTGCATGTCGGCTGCTTGGACCACCAGTGTGTACTGAGGGATAATCTGTTGGAAGAAAGACGGAGCTTAATGCACCAAGAAAAAAACATTAACCCTGCCATCAGTTTACAGACTCAGCTAAAGGAGTCTCTTCAGATACATCGGACCTTGAAGTGGTTAAGACAACATTTGAGGAAATGTTTTTTCTCAGGATCTGAGATCTCTGGTGTGCTCCCTAGTGGAATCTCCTGGTAACAACATAGTACACATGCAAGCATATTAATAATTACAGCCATGACGGAGCCAGTTAGGGGCTGCGCGGTGGTCAGCACATTGATGATTTTAACAAGTAGGTTTAAACACTCAGAAAGGGGAAATATATCTTTTAAAGGCTCACCTCTCTGTCCAGCCCCAAAGCATTGACTCTGATCATTCCAGTGACTTCGTTGATGACAAACAGTTTGGAACTGGTTCCTGTTGGCTCCTGGCTCAAAATACTGTAGCGAATATCAGAGTTGTCATTATTTGGCTCATCAAGATCTGTGGCCACAACCTGAATCACTTCGTAACCTGAAAAGAGGAAAGATATGAGTGGAAATGAAATAAAGAGGCTTGTCAAACGGCTCAGGAAAGGGACGATTCACCAATAAAGCTGGGCTGAATACAGCAAAAACGATGCTAGTTTTCTTGCCCAGCCAATGATGTACTTTGTGATTGTGGAGGTCTGTTGGTTGATTCTGGATTTTTGTTGTCTTCTTTCAATATATTGAGAATTATACTCTATGCTGACATTAAACAAGGAACCAACCATTGACTAATAACTATAACTTAATGTGTAGACTGAAAACAGAGGATGATGAAAACTGCCAGCTCTGTTTTGATTTGCTTATGTTCCTAGATGCTTAAGTACTGTGGCACTGTATGGGAAAGGCATACTCCAGCTCCCAGTATCTAGTCTAGTAGAGGAGTTTAAATGTACTAAAGTTAGGACAGAGCTCCTGTTAACTGGGAGTAAAGATGTGGTAGTTAGTAAGGTGGTTCTAAACCCAACCAAGGAGAGGAAGTGGAAACCAAGAATGGCAGCTCAGGAGGCAGAAGCAACTCTTAGACATGCAGAGATTGTGGGTAATGTGCAAATAGGCCGGGGAGGCTTGGGGCTTGGCCTAGGCAAACCGGTGTGAAGTAGAGCAGGTCCCAAGGAGAAGAGAAAGCTAGTTGTTGAGCAGGTTCGTAGACAGGAGGAAATGTTAAGGGGTGCAAAGGCAGTGGCTCAGGCTAAGCAGGGACGGTGGTTGAATTGGGAAGGTGTAGAGAAGAAAAAGCTTAGTTGGAAAGAACTGTGGAGTATGGAGGAAAGGAGTATTAGATTTTCGATAGGGGCAACATATGATATATTGCCAACTCCCCAGAAACTAAAACTCTGGGTAAATGGGGACCCGTTATGTTCAGGTAGTGCAACTCTAAGGCATATTTTGTCAGGTTGTAAGGCTAGTCTGTCACAAGGCCAGTATACATGGCGACATGACCAAGTATTAAGAAGCTTAGCTGCAGGTATTGAAGATAAACGAAGGCAGGTAAACTTAGGAGGGTCTAAGGTGAAGAGTTGCAATTCAGTTTGTTCAAGAGGGGGAGAAAGTTAATAAGACAATAAGGAGGCACGGCAGCTTGGAGGATGCTTGTGATTGGGAGATGCAGGTAGATTTAGGAAATAAGCTAGTTGTTCCCCAGGAAATAGCCTCTACAAATCTAAGGCCTGGTATAGTCTTGTGGTCAAGGAGTGGAATGAGAGTCTATTTCATTGAGCTGACTGTTCCTTGGAGGAATTAGTAGCAGAAGCATATGAAAGGAAAAAGCTTAGATATGTGGAGTTGGGGGCAGAAGCAGAGCAGCGAGGATGGAAAGTTAGAATCTGTCCAGTGGAAGTAGGATGTAGAGGATTTGTTGCAAAGTCTGTTGTCTCACTGTTGAGGGAGCTGGGTGTAAGTGGACAGAGTGTGAGAAAAATAGTGAAGGAAGTGTCAGATGAGGCAGTAAAGTCCAGTCAGTGGATTTGGATTAGAAGAAGCAATAGCAGCTGGGGGCCCAGCAGGGGCAGCACTTAGGGTAAACAGACTTTTGGAAAAAGCAAAGAAGAAGTTCAAGATATTTAAGTGGAGGGTGTGGCCCATGTGAGCCTTTTGAAACCAGGCGGCCATTTTAGGTGAGTTGGCTTTGAATGAGTTGTATGGCTTTGTTTCTGCTGGCATTTTTAGTGATTATAGGACTGTTTAGATGAGTTTGTCTGCTGAATCTGCTAGTGTGTCTTGTCCTGCCTCAACCTCTGGCACCCTCTATATTTTCATTACCCCCTACCCGAACCAGGGTTTGCATCCCCACCCCGCTGTGACTGGTGTGCAGTTGGTGAGAGGCTGAGGTAGCTTGTGGCTGTGGGAAAAAAAAGATGGTTGTTGTGGTGTGAGGAGCAGTGTTGGCTGGAATTAGGGGGGTGACTCTGAGACGCCAGTGGTCATTGTCTAGCCTCCTGGAGGTGTCGTGGGCCCAACTAGACGACACACTGATGAAAGGAGATTCCCACCTGATGACCCCAATGACATGTTGGTCAGCATTGCTCACTGATCTATATAGGCAGTATAGGCAATTATTCACAGAGTCAGTCCATTTTTTTCCTTTAGCACAAGTTTCTTGTGTTTACCTTGAATGTACCCTGATGAGTCAGGGTTAGGGTAGGGTGCTCTGGAACCACAACATGAGCCAAGTTGATCATCCTTGTCGGCCACTTGCGTTTTTAGAACATTTATGTGATTTCACTCAAAGCAAGCAGCTCAGAAGGGTGTACAAGGAGGCAAGTTCAACACAGCCAGGTTTTCTATCATCAGGACTTGAACCAGTGAATCGATGGAGCTCGTCTCAGACGACGTAATCCTAAACTCTGAGCGTAAAGTGCTCCGGAGCAGGTGATGACTTCAGCCTAAGCTACCATGGTAATCTCGCCAGGGTAGTTTCTTTCATTTGCCACTTAAACATAATGAAACTTGTTTTGAAAGATGCTATATGGATTTACTACTTCAGTGTAAAGTGCTTCCAGTGAAGACTAGAAAATGGCTATATTGGTGCAGTCTACTTACTGCTTTTGTTTCTTTAACTTGTAAAAATAAAACCCATCAACTGGTGTATTTTTCAGACTTACATGAAATAAATCCACTTTCATTACCTATTTTTGAGGCCTCAGCAACTTCTCCAACATAGGTGGATTTTTCAAAAATTGGATTGTTGTCATTCTGGTCAATTACGATGACACTAAAATCCATAGGCTCTAAGGACGGTCCCGCACCTTCTGCAACAGCATGTGCTTTCAACTGCGAACAGAAACAAACGCATGCATCATATCATACATGCGAGACTAATCCACACACATGCTTTCATCTCGCATCACAGGAGCAGGCGCACTGGTCACATGATGCATATTCAGACAGTGGCTGCGAGATCAAGACAACACATGAACATGAGCAGTTCAAACAACTCTTGGTAGGAAACCTGTCAATGTAAACAATGCAGGGCTGTGAAAGATGAGAAAAATACCGTCTTCCCAAACGTTTAACAGGTATGTTAGACTTTATGGATACACACAAGGGTTGGGAGAGGCAAATACATGAAGTTAAAGCATGTTAACACCTAATCACCTCCAATCATTTCTGTAAAGTGGTCGTATCAACAAGTAAACACGCTGTACTGAGACTGTGGGCTGGCATTTTATTTCATTTTGATGAAGTTGTCTTTGCACAACTGAGCGTTATATTGGGAATGTAAAGTATGCTGTTATCAACAAGCAGTTTTATAAGTATTTATAAGTGATACAATGAACTGAAACAGAGTAGCACGACGACACAAATGTGCCATCTGTTTTCTATGATGATGTGAACAGCACTACTCGGGCAGAAGATCCATAAATCATCTCTTCAAGGTGATTGGAAAGTGCTCCTTTGGCCGATTACTTTTCAGCTGTGAATACTGGATATATTTCAGTACAATATGTTAGAGGTGGTCTGGCTCAATCCCTGGTTTCCTGCACAGGCTTTAAAAAGTGCTGTATGATGTTTATGTGGCTGATGAATGCGGCGTGTAGTGTAAAGCGCTTTGAGAGGTCAACAAGACTAGAAAAGTGAGATAGAAATGTACTTACAGCAGGTATTTGTGATTAAGATTTGGTTTTACAAAGAAGCTGAAAAATTAGACAACTGAACAACATGAACATGTGTTGGGTCGTGTGTGTCCTGAACATGTGTCCCAAGAAACATATTAAGGGGGCAGCTCAGTATGATTAACCTTTTTTTTTTAGTTTTCATCAACTTGTCCGTTCAGCTTTGTGCTGTTTGAGATGTATTCATTTGTCAACTGCTTCTGTACATGAAGACATAACAATATACTGTCCAACTCAAGTCAGGACGCCTCAAAATGAATGGGTAGGTGCGTGCTCAAACTTTTGACCAGCAGCGTGCATTCTTATTTCATACTTTGTATAATATGGTGCGATCCAACAGGAGAACACCAGCGCACTGTTAAATAAATGCCTAAAGTCTGTGGAAAACCTGAAGCTTATGACCTAACTCGGTGAAGGAACTAGTGAAGGTGTGTTTCACTGGATTTCTTGATTGTATGAGCTAAGAAAGCAGTAATTTGGTTTTCCCTTTCATCCCAGGGGAGTTCAAACTGAGACAAAGGGTGTATAAAGCTACCAGAGAGGATGCTTACCATGTACTTTGCCTGCTTCTCCCTGTCGAGTGGTTGTGTGATATACAGAATACCACTGGTCCTGTCCATGGTAAAAAGGCCGACAGGTTCCTCATCAGCTCCTGGACCAGTGATGCTGTAATAGATCTTCCTCTTTTGGTCCTCGTCAGAGCGGATCTGGACAAAGCACACCCGGCCTTAGTTAATACCACTAACTCACAAGTATAGTCATAATATTGTTAAGCATGTACAGTACAGAGCTGATTGTAGAGATCAGTCAATAGCATCCTGCTGGTCCATGGAATAGGAAAGGCTTTAATCAGTTGTTTTTTTGCAGCAGGAGTACCCACATTTTAAAAAAAGGTTTAAAACACCCACTTTATGATGTAACAACGACATGAGGCAACAAAACTAAGTTATCTGGTTACAATATTCTAAATACTGTTCAGAGACTGATTCTGTCAGTTCTCTGTACTCTGGACAGCAATGAAATGTGATCATTAGAAATCATCTTTATTGTCCCAGAACAAAGCAATGAACCTTTATCTCAATTGTCGGGTTTAGTAAACGGGTCAAATTGTGGTTTTAAGGTCATTCTGAAGGGGTTAGGATCATTTAAACATACTAGAAATAGAGCCTTGCAAATAATCAGCACAGTGCAGAGGAAACAATATTCAAAATGCACTTCAGTAACAAATTTACTTCATCTTACTTGAGAGATTTTTAGAGGATAATCTCGTCTTTCGTTCTCAGAAACAGAGATTTCAGGAATAACCCAGTGTATGATGGACACAGCTTCATCAGTTGCACTCTGAGAAAAACAAACATTTTATCATCAAGAACTTGTGAAACAGTGAAACACTTCTAAAAATAGACAATAAAACACTCAGTTGGGTTACATGGCACAGAAAGGATCAGATAATTGGCTAAATTACAATAATTGAGTTATTAAGTGCATGTAGACACCTGAATCTGACCTGAAATTGGATCGGGTCGGATTACTCACGATCAGATTAAGACCCCGAGATAACTCGGTTGAAAGTCAAAATAAAGCTGCTTGTAGACGGTGAAGCACGTGGTGACTTAAGCCTGATTCTTACTCGGTGCAATCTCGCTTTGACCCATTCTTACTAGCTGGTCGCAAATGGCGCAAACGGTCACGTGACTCAAAATTCCGCCACGCCCCCCGTCGCAAGCTAAAAAATCCTCGCGCGTCGCAAGGTCGCGCACACAACTTTTTTTCTGACTTCGCGCGAGCTCAACCGGAAACAGCTGACCAAGAGAAAGGAAACATGAACACTGCAGAGACCGCGGTGACCGAGAGGGTGCGCCTCTACAAACATCTGTACGACACGTCTATGAAGTTACACTGGGACAACGTTTGACAAAGTTCGTCTTGTTGCAAAGGACGAACATTCCACCTTCTCTTCTGTTTTTGCCGCAGCCGCTTAGCTCTGAGATACATATACAGTTCTACACCCAGAGTAAATTCATTCCGCATCTGCATCAGATGTGCCAGCCTCTGCTGACGTGACACCACAGGTGGCATTGTGTATGCTTTCTTCGTATGCTTTTCTTCGTCCGGTTCTTCAGCTTATTTCCTCAACAGTGACGCCCGCTGGTCTGGAGAGAACTGCAAATGTGACGCATTCTCGGCGCAAACTGCGCTTATGAGCTGAAGGAACTGTGAAGGGGCTGGCGCTTTCGATGACGTCATTAATGGTTCTCGAGCCAGAACAGTTGCGCGGTTGCACCGAGTAAGAATCAGGCTTTAAGCTGCATTCGGACTGTAGGAACCTTTGGCAGTTCCTATAACCTTTTAATCCACGGGGCCGTTTTCTCCCGCATTCGGACATACAGGAACTTGGGACCATCGCCCTCAGTTCCTATAACCATTTCAGCTCCTTCTCCGAGGCTGGGTCTATAGGAACACATCCTTTGTCTGCGGCGCTCTGCTCTCCTTCCTTCATGAAACCAAGAAGTATGGCCTGCGCTCCATCCTGCGTCTCCTGACTCTCTCTGTGAGCTCTTCCAGCCTCCATGTTAGACGCCCGATGTGATCGTCCATGATTAATATCACCACCATGCAGACCATGAACACGTTGGCCTCCCCGCTCTCCATGTTAGCTTCTTTGTGGTGTTTTTTCTTCTCTCCTTACTTTTACCGGGTTTTGTTTTGTTCTGTTTTGTTGTTGAATGTGGCGCTAAACGGCTAACGTAAAACGTCACTGACGCAGACGGCTGCGCCGCATCAGTTCCGACCTGGTCCCAACTCATGTGTAAATGCAGACTGAAACAGTTCCGCTGGGGAAGGACAGTTATGAGAAAGAAATTCGAGGAGGACCGTTCCTATAACTGCGTCCTTAGAACGGCTCTGTCCGAAAGCGGCTTTAGACTTTGCGTTCTGCGCATGCTCAAGATTTTTTTCCCGGGGTCGTGAACCAAAAGTCGGAAGAGACGATATAACTGTTGTAGTCGCTGTCGGAAAGAAACGAACAACGCGATAGAGAATACGCCGTTGTGCATCGTGTTTGTGCAATAAGCAGCTCATCACAAACGAAGTGTAGAGGGACGTAGCTTCATCTTGCTCTTCATTCGCTGGTATGACACGCTTTGTGCCTCTGATTCGATTCATTCACTGCCATATATCCAAGGATAATTACCCTTGCTCAACTCATTCTCATTGTAATTTGGCCAATTATCCGATCCTTTCAGTGCCATGTAACCCCACTGACTGTAATGTAGTATGCATTAGCATTAGCTGAAAATGCTTCATGTTTTAATGGCCCAAAGACTTTGCTGGAGTTTCTCCACACATACAGCTAACAGCCTGATCTGTTGATAACACTAACTGTACTAGGAAATGACCTCGTAACATCATTAGAGTAGATTTGACCCCTGCTAAAGTTTCTCTTGCACTAAATCTAATGAGTGAACCTCCAACTATAGGCAGCTGACCACAGCGCACACGCTGCAACGATCCAGGTGTTATGTGAGTGAATATTAGAGCTACTCTGAAATGATCGGAGCTCAACTATTAGCAGAGGATCCATCAGGTTCTCTCAGTGCCTGATGGATGAGCAAGTGTTAGCTGACAGTTCAGTCATGGAAACGAAAGTTACGGATGTAACTACGGTTCTATGAATTCTGGATGACCGCCAGAGGGCGGTGCTTTCAGCACTGGATATCTCCATCTCACATATGTGCAGTTTCGAGTTATCATACCAACAAAGTCACCTGTGACCATGTGATGACGTAGGTTGCATGCCCCAGTATAAGACCCCCACATCATCATGCAATCTGTTCCTACAGAATCTTCTCGCCCAGATTCCGAGTGACAGGCAGCTCTGGTGGTCATCCAGAATTTGTAGACCCGTAGTTACATCCGTAACTTTCGTTCTATTTCATTCTTCCTGACCACCAGAGGGCGGTGCTTTCAGCACTTGATGACTAATGCCAACAAGGTCATGAGGAATGCTTACCGCATTAAGGCATGGAAGTTGTTGATAGAATAGCCTTTGCCACAGCAGGTAGAGCAGCCACATTGACGTGATAATAGCGATCAAAGGTACATGAGGATTCCCAGGTCGCTGCAGCACATATGTCCTGCAAAGAGACCCCTTTCAAGGCTGCCCACGATGTGGACACACTCCGAGTAGAGTGGCACCACACGTTACTAGGCGCAGGTCGGCTCTGCGACATATAAGCATGTAAAATCGCATTGACAATCTACATGGAAAGTCTCTGTTTTGACAGAGGTTGACCTCTCCTACAACCCCCATAGCAAACAAACAGTTTGTCAGATTTACGAAAAATGGCTGTAGCCCCCACATACTCCCCCACATACGCTGTTACGAGCTTGTTGGACTGAATGCTGCCAACTCAATTGCTTTATTTACATGTGAGGGAGGCACCCTCTTTGGCAGGAAGGAGGGATTGGGCAGGAGAGTAACCCACAACCAATCCAGATACCAACGCATACACATCTCTCACTGACAGGGCGTGGAGTTCATCCACTCGCTTTGCTGATGTGATTGCCAGCAGAAATGCAGTCTTTACAGACAGCCACCTGAGTTCTGCGTCTCCCATGGGTTTGAATGGGGGCCGACACACTGACCTCAAAACCAACGTCAAGTCCCATGATGGTACCATAGTTTCCTTGATGGCTCACGCCTCTGTGCGCCCCTCGAGATCCGACTAACCAGATAGTGTGATCCCACTGTCTGGTTGTTCACTCTGGCATGTCCTGCCGAAATGGCCGCCGCATATACCTTTAAGGTTGATGCACTTCTGCCTGCGTCCAATAATAACTGCAGGAAACGCAGAGTGATGGCCACTGAGCAGTTTTCCGGCACCACTGAGAGAAAAGCTTCCACCGGTTAGCATAGATTGACCTAGTGCAGGGAGTCCTGGAACTTAACACCGTGTGGATCACTGACTGGTCACAGAATGCCAGGAGTGGGTCCTGGCTCCTGGCTCCCGGCTCCCAATGGCCAGACCAAAAGCTCCGGATTCGGATGCCAAATGCGTCACCCCAACTGAGATAGGAGGTCCGGTCTCCTTGGGAGGCGCCATGGTTCCCCAGGGAGTAGTGTCAGCAGCACTGGAAACCATGGCCACCATGGCCGCCCTGGCCAGTTGAAGGCCACCAGTAGCAGTCTGTGGCCCTTCTGTCGCACTCTTTCCAGCGTCACACGGACTAGTGGAATTAGAAGAAAGGCATATAGAAGGCGGGGTGGCCAAACATGAGCCATGGCATCCTGTCCCAGAGGGCTGGTCAGTGAGTACCAAAGCGGAAAATGTGTGGATGTTTCTGAGGCAAAAATGTCCACCTCTGCTCTGCCATATCGGCTCCAAATCATCTCCACCACTCCCGGGTGGAGTCTCCATTCGTCCTGTGGCAGCCCTTGGCGGGAGAGAGGTGGGGAAATGCTCACGCTAGGAGCTGCCTTGACACCCGCAGCCCCCGCTTGGACCTGGTGCCACCCTGATGATTTACGTGATACACTGCTGAGGTGCTCTCTGTGCGGACGAGAACATGCCGCCCCTTCAATACAGGAAGAAAATTTTGCACTGCGAGATATATTGCCCTGAGCTCGAGCATATTTATATGTTCCCACCTCTGCTGTGCGCTCCATCTGCTGTTGATGGTCCTGCGCTGCCAGACGGCACCCCAACCCAACAGAGAGGCATCCGTCTCCACAACCTCTCGGCGGGCAGGGATTACGCCTCGGGGAACCCCCCTGGCCAGATACTCTCGTCTCCTTCAAGGCCTCAGAGCTCGACAGCAAGGACTGGATACCCTGACGTTCCTGCCCCTGTGCCACTTGGTATCCAAGTGAAGTGTGTTGACCCAGATTTGAAGGGGTCGTAAGGAAAGAAGACCCAGGGGAAACCCCATGGATGCTGCTGTCAGCATGCGCAGCAGTCCTAAAAAAAGGCCGTACCGCAATACTCTGCCATTCTGGAAGCAACCTATGAGTTGCAAAATATTCTCGACTCTTTTCTGAGAAAGGAAGGCTCTCATCGACAGTGAGTCGAGAGTCATGCCCAGGTAATCTACCTTCTGACTGGGTGTCAGGCTGCTCTTGGAGTAATTGACTGTGAGGCCCAGCCGGTTCACCTGTCCAAGGAGCCAAGCAGTGTCTCTCACTACCTGCTCTGCAGTTGGGGAAACAATAAGCCAATCGTCCAGATATGGCAAGATTTTCAAACCTCTGGCTTGTATGGGAGCAAGGGCCGCAGCCACGCACCTCGTAATATGCGAGGGGCAAGTGAGAGACCGAACGGCATCACCTTGAAATGGTAAGCCCGGCCCTGAAAGGCGAATCTCAGGAACTGCCTGTGGTGTGGAGCAATAGGCACATGATAATAGGCATCCTTGAGATCTACTGACACAAACCAGGCCCCCTGTGCCACTGACTGGAGAACGTCTGCCATCCGCAACATTCGGAATGGCAAGACCTTTAAAAACTTGTTCAGCCCCCTCAGGTCCAGGATCGGGCGGAACCCGTCATCCTTGTCCGGAATCAAAAAATACACTTAATAAAACCCATTGAGCCCTGTATGCCACTCGACAGACTCGATGGCGTCTTTGTCTAAGAGGGTTGCCAGCTCCCTGTTGAGGGCCTTTATGGGGGTGACCACTGGGGGCTGGTCCTCTTGGCACCTGAAAAAATGGCTGGGAGGGAGCCCGCTGGCGCTAACCATAATGCCCGGAATATTGAGAGGACCTCAGCTGTTCAACTGGGCGAGCAGGTGGATGAGAGCGGCTGGGACCAGACTGCAAAAGACCCCTCTGCCTTGGGGCCTGAGCTGGGCCCCGACGCAGGCCAGCAAACCGCTGCCTGGCCTGGTCAACTTGAGCAATGCGCTCTAGCGCCTGCTGAGCAGCTGGCCCAAACATGTGACCTGGAACCCCTGGAAGAGAACGGAGAGTACAGTGACACCCTTCAGACAGAGGGTGCGACAGCCAGACTTGACATCAATCTTCCGAGCTCCCTAGACATGAATGCAAAACTCTGAAGGGATGCATCACTTAGGGTCTGAGCAGAGGAGTCTACACAAGATTCCTGCAGGATCTGAGACAGGCCCAGTATAAGGTTGGAAAAGGAATTACCAATACGGCCCATGCGTGCCGCTATATTATAAGCCCTAACAAGGAGATCATCAGTCAGCCTTCGCTTAGGACTGGGACAGCGGGCATCAGGTCTGAGAGCCTCATCAGGTGAGACTATCAAAGAGGCAATGGTAGGATCTACTGGGACCATACAATCCAACTCATAGCTGTCTTCCCCCTGCATGGCTGCCAAAATCCTGCAATCACTGGTGTGATGAGACAGTAATTTTGGATCTTTCTAGCAGCGCTGGAGCTCTTCAATATAGGGCTTCGAAGGAGTGACCGAGAAAGCTGCAGGCTGTGGCATCTGCCTAAAAAAAGCACTGGAAGGAGCTTCTATGATGTGAGCGTCATCCAGCCCCAGGTGTGCTAAAGCCATCCGAATTGCTGGTTTCAGTGTGGCATGGCCAGCTTCTGATCCACACAATGAACCATCCGACCCTTGAGACAAATCATCAGAGGCTCGACAAACTGAATCTTTATCCTCGTTCTGTCCGTCCACTCATCATCAAACAAACTGCAGGAAGCTGCAGTTGAAAGCACATCAATATCCCGACAAGGCAAGCCCCTTGTGGCGGAGTCACCACTCGGAGCTGACCCCCTATCATCAGGCTGCAGATTTAGCGGAAGCTCCTTAATCTGGGCCAACTCAGATGAGAGAGTGCCTACTTGGCGAGCCAAAGTGTCCACTAACTTTCTTAGGAGGTCCCTGTGATGCCGTACTACGTCTGCGTCCTCGTCCCCTAGGTGCAGCCGGGTCTTCCACCTCTGCCAGTCTAGCCCTTCTGACCGACAGTGGCATAAACCCACAGTTCATACATGGGTTGTCAGATAAACCTCTCCTCAGGTGTTCAACCCCGAGACAGACACTGATCATGGCCATCCTCAGGTTTGAGGAGGGCCATACAGGAGCTACAGACATGCGAGCTCAAAATGTCATTAAGTGGGACAGTTCACAAAAAACGAAGAATAATACAGTAAATGATCCCATAAACAGTGTAAGACAGTCCCAGCGGAAACAGTGTGCTGCACATCCACACAAAAATAAAGATCAAACGCGTCCGCACCGGAGTGTTCTTCTAAAACACATTTATTTCAACGAGTAAGTGCACTCCACACTGCCCGATAATTAAAGTAAGATGTCAATGGCGTGCTTACTGCCGCTGCAATCCACCCACTCTTAAAGCAGGGAGGTGAAAACACCGCCGTTCAAAACAAATACCAGCCCGGCAAGCCGCCGGCTCTTATCATCTGCTAATAATTAAGCAACTTAACTGTCTGCAGTAATTCAGTGTGAATCGTAACGGCGAGATCACCGCTGTTCGCCCGAAAGAACAGACACACGTGAAAGAATAAGCGGCTTGCCGCAGTCTCTGGTGGACGAATAGCTGAAGCACCAACCCTCAGGTTACGAAACTACCAGTAGCGAGCCAAATTTGACCTGCTATCCCAGTTTTCCTCAATTGCGAGAAGATAGAAGTAACAGATTGCGTGATGACGTGGGGGTCTTATACTTGGGCGTGCACCCTACGTCATCACATGGTCACAGGTGACTTTGTTGGTATAATAACTCGACCTGCACATATGTGAGATGGAGATATTCAGTGCTGAAAGCACCGCCCTCTGGCGGTCAGGAAGAATGAAATAGAACCTGATCAATTTACAGATGAAAAACAGCCTTCATGGTGTTCACTCCAGCTTCAACAAAGATGGTTTTAGATCTTTTTTCTATGTCTGCTGCCATGTTAACATTGATTATGTGTGGCTATTGAATACATAGCAGCATCGTGATTCCATGCATTTCAAAAGTACAGTATAGCAGCTTTATTTTCTTCCAGTAATTTACACCTATATTCTAATCATTTTAGGTCATGGAGTGACCTATTTCATCTCATTCTGCTCCTTTCTGCCTCTTTCGAGATCTTTGGTACCAACCCTTGGAGCATGTTATCACAGTTTGGAGAGGATACAGTAAATAATTGAGAACTTGTCACATATTGTCTCCTTAAACCCTTTTTTAAAAGTCTCCATAAACTCCCACAGTGGTGGAATTTTGGGGGCACTTTTTAACATAATGACGCTGCTCATCAACAGGCTAGGCAATGTGGTCATCTACTGTGATGACTGAGCAGATAAGGAGCAAAGTTACAGTCTCAGGAGTGTTTTACTTACAGATGGCTGAGTAAAGACTGGAGCGTTGTCATTGCGGTCTGTCACCTTGAGAATTACTTTTGCATTTCCAGACAACCCTCTTCCCTGCATGTCGGCTGCTTGGACCACCAGTGTGTACTGAGGGATAATCTGTAGGAAGAAAGACGGAGCTTAATGCACCAAGAAAAAAACATTAACCCTGCCATCAGTTTACAGACTCAGCTAAAGAAGTCTCCTCAGATACATCGGACCTTGAAGTGGTTAAGACAACATTTGAGGAAATGTTTTTTCTCAGGATCTGAGATCTCTGGTGTGCTCCCTAGTGGAATCTCCTGGTAACAACATAGTACACATGCAAGCATAATAATTATTACAGCCATGACGGAGCCAGTTAGGGGCTGCGCGGTGGTCAGCACATTGATGATTTTAACAAGTAGGTTTAAACACTCAGAAAGGGGAAATATATCTTTTAAAGGCTCACCTCTCTGTCCAGCCCCAAAGCATTGACTCTGATCATTCCAGTGACTTCGTTGATGACAAACAGTTTGGAACTGGTTCCTGTTGGCTCCTGGCTCAAAATACTGTAGCGAATATCAGAGTTGTCATTATTTGGCTCATCAAGATCTGTGGCCACAACCTGAATCACTTCGTAACCTGAAAAGAGGAAAGATATGAGTGGAAATGAAATAAAGAGGCTTGTCAAACGGCTCAGGAAAGGGACGATTCACCAATAAAGCTGGGCTGAATACAGCAAAAACGATGCTAGTTTTCTTGCCCAGCCAATGATGTACTTTGTGATTGTGGAGGTCTGTTGGTTGATTCTGGATTTTTGTTGTCTTCTTTCAATATATTGAGAATTATACTCTATGCTGACATTAAACAAGGAACCAACCATTGACTAATAACTATAACTTAATGTGTAGACGGAAAACAGAGGATGTGGAAAACTGCCAGCTCTGTTTTGATTTGCTTATGTTCCTAGATGCTTAAGTACTGTGGCACTGTATGGGAAAGGCATACTCCAGCTCCCAGTATCTAGTCTAGTAGAGGAGTTTAAATGTACTAAAGTTAGGACAGAGCTCCTTTTAGCTGGGAGTAAAGATGTGGTAGTTAGTAGGGTGGTTCCAAACCCAACCAAGGGGAGGAAGTGGAAACCAAGAATGGCAGGTCAGGAGGCAGAAGCAACTCTTAGACATGCAGAGATTGTGGGTAATGTGCAAATAGGCCGGGGAGGCTTGGGGCTTGTCCCAGGCAAACCGGTGTGGAGTAGAGCAGGTCCAGAGGAGAAGAGAAAGCTAGTTGTTGAGCAGGTTCGTAGACAGGAGGAAATTTTAAGGTGTGCAAAGGTAGTGGCTCAAGCAGGGACGGTGGTTGAATTGGGAAGGTGTAGAGAAGAAAAAGCTTAGTTGGAAAGAACTGTGGAGTATGGATGAAAGGAGTATTAGATTTTTGATAGGGGCAACATATGATGTATTGCCAACTCCCCAGAACCTACAACTCTGGGTAAATGGGGACCTGTTATGTTCATTAAGTTCAGGTACGGCAACTCTAAGGCATATTTTGTCAGGTTGTAAGGTTAGTCTGTCACAAGGCCAGAATACATGGCGACATGACCAAGTATTAAGAAGCTTAGCTGCAGGTATTGAAGATAAACGAAGGCAGGTAAACTTAGGAGGGTCTAAGGTGAAGAGAGGAAGAAGAGTTTGTTCAAGAGGGGGAGAAAGTTAATAAGACGATAAGGAGGCACGGCAGCTTGGAGGATGCTTGTGATTGGGAGATGCAGGTAGATTTAGGAAATAAGCTAGTTGTTCCCCAGGAAATAGCCTCAACAAATCTAAGGCCTGGTATAGTCTTGTGGTCAAGGAGTAGAATGAGAGTCTGTTTCATAGAGCCGACTGTTCCTTGGGAGGAATTAGTAGCAGAAGCATATGAAAGGAAAAAGCTTAGATATGTGGAGTTGGGGGCAGAAGCAGAGCAGCGAGGATGGAAAGTTAGAATCTGTCCAGTTGAAATAGGATGTAGAGGATTTGTTGCAAAGTCTGTTGTCTCATTGGTGAGGGAGCTGGGTGTAAGTGGACAGAGTGTGAGGAAAATAGTGAAGGAAGTGTCAGATGAGGCAGTCAAGTCCAGTCAGTGGATTTGGATTAAAAGAAGCAATAGCAGCTGGGGGCCCAGCAGGGGCAGCACTTAGGGTAAACAGACTTTTGGAAAAAGCAAAGAAGAAGTTCAAGATATTTAAGTGGAGGTTTTGGCCCATGTGAGCCTTTTGAAACCAGGCGGCCATTTTGGGTGAGTTGGCTTTGAGTGAGTTGTATGGCTTTGTTTCTGCTGGCATTTTTAGTGATTATAGGACTGTTTAGATGAGTTTGTCTGCTGAATCTGCTAGTGTGTCTTGTCTTGCCTCCACCTCTGGCACCCTCTATATTTTCATTACCCCCTACCTGAACCAAGGTTTGAATCCCATACCTACTTATCTTTACCTCTTTTATTTCTCCCCCTACCCGAACCAGGGTTTGTATCCCCACCCCGCTGTGACTGGTGTGCAGTTGGTGAGAGGCTGAGGTAGCTTGTGGCTGTAAAAGATGGTTGTTGCGGTGTGAGGAGCAGTGTTGGCTGGAATTAGGGGGGTGACTCTGGGACGCCAGTGGTCATTGTCTAGCCTCCTGGAGGTGTCGTGGGCCCAACTAGACGAAACACTGATGAAAGGAGGTTCCCACCTGATGACCCCAATGACATGTTGGTCAGCATTGCTCACTGATCTATATAGGGAGTATAGGCAATTATTCACAGAGTCTGGTCCATTTTTTTTCCTTTAGCACAAGTTTCTTGTGTTTACCTTGAATGTACCCTGATGAGTTAGGATTAGGGTAGGGTGCTCTGGAACCACAACATGAGCCAAGTTGATCATCCTTGTCGGCCACTTGCGTTTTTAGAACATTTATGTGATTTTACTCAAAGCAAGAAGCTCAGAAGGGTGTGCAAGGAGGCAAGTTCAACACAGCCAGGTTTTCTATCATCAGGACTTGAACCAGTGAATCGATGGAGCTCGTCTCAGACGACGTAATCCTAAACTCTGAGCGTAAAGTGCTCCGGAGCAGGTGATGACTTCAGCCTAAGCTACCATGGTAATCTCCCCAGGGTAGTTTCTTTCATTTGCCACTTAAACATAATGAAATTTGTTTTGAAAGATACTATATGGATTTACTACTTCAGTGTAAAGTGCTTCCAGTGAAGACTAGAAAATGGCTATATTGGTGCAGTCTACTTACTGCTTTTATTTCTTTAACTTGTAAAAATAAAACCCATCAACTGGTGTATTTTTCAGGCTTACATGAAATAAATCCACTTTCATTACCTATTTTTGAGGCCTCAGCAACTTCTCCAACATAGGTGGATTTTTCAAAAATTGGATTGTTGTCATTCTGGTCAATTACGATGACATTAACATCCATTGGTTCTTCGGCCCGTCCCGCACCTTCTGCAACAGCATGTGCTTTAAACTGCAGACAGAAACAAACACATGCATCATATCATACATGCGAGACTAATACACACACATGCTTTCATCTCGCATCAAAGGAGCATGCGCACTGGTCACATGATGCATATTCGGACAGTGGCTGCAAGATCAAGACAACACATGAACATGAGCAGTTCAAACAACTCTTGGTAGGAAACCTGTCAATGTAAACAATGCAGGGCTGTGAAAGATGAGAAAAATACTGTCTTCCCAAACGTTTAACAGGTATGTTAGACTTTATGGATACACACAGGGGTTGGGAGAGGCAAATACATGAAGTTAAAGCATGTTAACACCAAATCACCTCCAATCATTTCTGTGCAGTGGTCGTATCAACAAGTAAACACGCTGTACTGAGACTGTGGGCTGGTATTTCAATTCATTTGGATGAAGCCAAATTCTTCAGACAAAATTCAAAATATTAGACAAGCAGTTGGTGCATCAGCAGCAGGTTCAGCATATGTCCACTGAAAACCCGTTTAAACACCATGACACAGTTCAATTCAATTCATTTTTATTTATATAGCGTCAAATACAACAAATGTCATCTCAAGGCACTTAGATAATAAAGTCCAATTCAAGCCAATTGGAATTCAATTCATTGTAATCATAATTATTCATAAAATAATCCAATTCGTTCATATAGAGCCAATTCAAAAAAATTTCCTAGCTAAGGAAACCAACAGATTGCACTGAAAACTTTTTCTTTTTCGGTCCAATCTCCCGTCCTGAGCGTGCCTGAGGCGACTGTGGAGAGAAACAACTCCCTTTTAACAGGAAGAAACCTCTGGCAGAACCAGACTCAGGAAGGGTGGCCATCCGCCTCCACCAGCTGGGGTTTGAGAAGACAGAAAGGGGGGAGGGGGGAGGGGGCGGCGGCGGCACTGTAACACCATTCAAAGGATATCTGTTGGAACTGGGAAACACGAGTTAATGACCACAATAATGTCACATATACATAAAGAGAGTAAAGTGAGGAAAGGTGTGACAGATGAGGCCCCCTAGCAGTCTGGGCCTATAGCAGCTTAACTATGGGATGTTTCAGGATCACCTGAGCCATCCCTAACTATAAGCTTTATCAGAAAGGAAAGTTTTAAGCCTGGTCTTAAAAGTGGAAAGGGTGTCTGCTTCCCGGACATTTACTGGCAGCTTATTCCACAAGAGAGGGGCCTGATAACTGAAGGCTCTGCCTCCCATTCTACTTTTAGAAACTCTGGGAGTTCCAAGCCATTAACAGCAAAGACCTGGAGGACATCTTACGTCAGCTGAACTCCTCTCTTGCTGTTTAGACATCCTGCCAACAGCTTTTTTCAAAAGGGTCTCAAAGATTTTGGAGTCAGACCTGTTACTGATTGTGAACTTGTCTTTAATGTCGGGTGTGTTTCCAGAGCCACTAAAAACAGCTGGAATCAAACCTCTGCTGAAAAAGGACAATCTTGACAAGACACAAATGAACAACTACAGGCCCATCTCAAATCTCCCATTTTTAAGTAAGATAATTGAAAAAGTGGTTTTTCAACAGCTTAATTGATTTTTAAAACAAAATAACTGCTATGACACCTTCCAGTCAGGTTTTAGACAGCACCACAGCACTGAGACTGCTCTGACCAAAGTGTTTAATGACATATGTCTGAATACAGACGGTGGAAAAGTGTCAGTCTTAGTTTTACTGGATCTCAGTGCTGCATTTGATACAGTTGACCACAATATATAAAGTACTTTGTACTGTAGCAGGAATACTATTGCAACAACACATCATCAGTAGGGTAAAACTAACCTGTCTCACGACGGTCTAATCCCAGCTCACGTTCCCTATTAGTGGGTGAACAATCCAACGCTTGGTGAATTCTGCTTCACAATGATAGGAAGAGGTAATAGGTAACTTTACATCTGAGCAGACAAGAATCACATGTGGAGTTCCCCAAGGTTCCATTCTGGGACCTCTTCTGTTTAACATCTACATTCTCCCACTGGCACAGATTATAAAAAACAACAAAATAAATTAAAACTGCGAGCAGTGATATCGGCCCTCGCAACCAAGCGCAGCTCCAGCCTTGCGACCGCCTGAGTGCCGGCACCGCCGCACCGACGTGGTCATCAACGCCGTCACGCGTGTCCCGCACCCGTCCACCGGGCGGAGCGTGCGATGAATCTCCCAAATAGTCTTCAGTCCACGTCAGTACGACAGCAGTGGCACGTGTTCAAAGTTGGAGCGATATCCCACCTTCCAGACAGGAGTTACCGTCACTTCCTGTTTTGTGGTTTAGTGACATCAGAAATGTACCACGCCAACGTGTCAAGCGCTGCTCCGTAATGATGCACGAAAAATACGGTGCAAATCGGATGATGTCTCAAGGAGATATAGCTGTTTAAATGATATAGGGGGCGCACTGGAGTCACACTTCAATATAATCCTATTGGGCTCTTTAGATGTAAACAAAGGTCATTCATATCTAGTTTGGTGCAAATCGGATGATGCGTGTGAGATTTAGAGCCGAACGTATGCAAACGGCGAGGGATTGGAATTTGCCATTCTGTCACGCCCACACTATTTTGTAGGTCCTGACAAGACGCACAGGTGTGCTGAGTTTCATGATTGTCGGTGAAAGCATGGCTTGGGGCTGATGTTTTTAGAGTTTCTAGGGGGCGCTGTGGAGGCATTAGGCCACGCCCATCAAATATTGGACGGCACACCTGTTGGGGGGCGGATTAGGATCTATCCCAGTGAGGTTGGTGCATCTCGGCTCAAAACTGTAGAATTTAGAGCCAAACGTATGGTAACGGCGTGATGTCTGACTTCGCCAAGCCGCCATAGCCACGCCTTCAACTGAAAACTGTTGGTGCTTTAAAGCAAGTGAGACCAACTTGTTATCTGTATTGTGACACAAGATCATGTTGATTAGGTGAAGGGGGCCAGAGATGGAGCTTTCCAAGAAAAAAAAGTGACTTCCTGTTCTGAGGGAGCGGGGCTTAGATGACGTCAGCATATGACCACGTAGGATGACAAGCATCCAATATGGATGACTCATACCAAGTTTGGTGCAGATTGAACTTTTTACGTGAAAGTTATAGTATTTCGTTTACACTGGCGAGTACGCCAAGTTCGCCGCTTTGCCCTTTGACCCAAAATGGCCAACTCCTTGTACGTTTTAGAGCATACCTCCAAGAGACTTTTGTTCTTGATTTGAGGCGATCTACAAACAAACCGAGTTTCAGATCTCTACGATGTACGGTTCGGGCTATCTAACGTTAGGTGGCGCTATAGAGCAGTTTGGCGACGCCCACTTTCGAGTACATTAAAATCATGCGATTTCACGCGGGGGACAATTTTGGGTAAAGTTTGGTGAGTTTTCGAATACGTTTAGGCCTCCCCATTCGCGATTCCGCGCGGAAAAGAAAAAGAAGCTGAAATAATAACTAGAAAGCTGCAAGCAGCTGTGAGCGGGACCGAGGTGTGCGTACGTTGGGATGTGCGTACGTTTTGGCATGCGCTGGACACTGGAGCTGCAGCTCTGCCCACACGCACGATACCCTCTACGTACATACGAGCACATAATAACCCCAATGCAAAGGGGTTTTTGAAAATTTCTAGGGGGCGCCACTGAGCCATTTTGCTCCGCCCACACACGATACCCTTTACATACGTACGAGGTCATCAGGGTGGACGTGTGTGCCAAGTTTCATGACTCTGCGATGATGATAAGGCTTTCAAATCACAAACGCCATCACACGATTTTCACCGCCTGGCCACGCCCACACCATTCAGAGTTTTGAAAAGTTTTTCAATTAATTTTTCCCCCCTAGCTTAAGAGTAACCTGGCCAAGTTTGAAGGTTTTTGCATCAAATCTGTAGGAGGAGTTTGATCAAATGCGAGGTGTGGAAAAAAAAAAGCTGTTTCCAACCACCAGCAGGTGGCGCTATAGGTGGATGTCACTATGATAATATGTGCGCGTTCAGGCTGGGTCCACCATTCACCATATGAAGTTTGGGAAAGATTGAATAATGTATGTGGGAGTTATAAGCGACTTCATTTTTTGTGGCGAGTGATGGCGAGTCATCAAATTTTGAGAAGTCGCCACGGCCACGCCCTTTAAGTTTTGAAAAAGTTTCTCCATGGTTCTTTCCCCCCATGTCTTAAGAGTAACCTGGCCAAGTTTGAAGTCTGTAGCATTAAATCTGTAGGAGGAGTTCGATCAAATGCGAGGTGTGGATAAAAAAAGTAATTTCCAACCACCAGCAGGTGGCGCTAAAGGGGGATGTCACTATGATAATATGTGCACGTTCAAGCTAGGTCCAGCTATCAACGTATGAAGTTTGGGACAGATTGGATAATGTATGTGGAAGTTATAAGCGACTTAATTTTTAGTAGCGAGTGATGGCGAGTCATCGAACTTTGAGGCGTCGCCACGGCCAGGCCCTTTAAGTTTTGAAAAAGTTTCTCCATGATTCTTTCCCCCCATGTCTTAAGAGTAACCTGGCCAAGTTTGAAGTCTGTAGCATTAAATCTGTAGGACAAGTTCGATCTTAAGCAAGGCGTGGAATCGTTCAAAAATGGCATGAAAAAGCACTTTCCATCCAAAATGGCCGCCTTCCTGTGTACGTGGGACCATGGCGGCAAGAGACTTTTTTTTGCGTCTGGGCATGATGAATGAGTGTACCGAATTTCATTGTCCTACGCGAAACTAACCCCATTGCGGGCACCATTTTTAAGCATTGTAGGGGGCGCTACAGAGTCAATGAGCGACTCCCAAAAATATAAAGTTTAGATTCTTTCATGTCGTCGACTGGCAGGTGGTGCTCGCAAAATTTCCTGAGTTTTCGCATACCTTTTGCAAAGAATAAGAATATAGAAAAATAATAATAATCCTTACAGATACAATAGGGTCCTTGCAGTTTCACTGCTCGGTCCCTAATAAACCTTACAGATACAATAGGGTCCTTGCAGTTTCACTGCTCGGTCCCTAACTAGAAAGCTGCAAGCAGCTGTGAGCGGGACCGAGTGCACTGCAAAAACTGACCATCTAAATACGAGAAATAATCACTTGATTTGAGAAAGACAAGACTAGAAACAAGTCAAATTATCTGCCAGTGCAGTAAGATATTTAGACTTGGTAAGATTTCTTAAAATAAGAAAATATATCTAGCCATTACAAAAGTGAGAAATCTCTTGAAAGAAGTAGTGAAGCACTTGTTCCAAGCACTGTACTAAGTCAAATAAATTCAAAACTAGCTTGTCAATTCTTATTCCACCGTTTGCTTCTTTCTTAATTTGAGTGTAAAAAATCTTAAAACCAGCGCTACTAAACAAGATGATTCTTCTTAATTCAAGAGTTCTCATTATTAGCTTTTCTTTCTTAAAATGAGACCAAGCATTCACACTAAAAAAAAAAAAAAAAATCAAGCAAACAATTAATATTGTCAACAATTATTTATTCAATTCAATTGCTGAAATAGTGCCTCGTAATACAAACAACACTAAGGCATTGCAACATGAAACATCTCAGGTAGTAATGTGGTGGTGTTACATTATTCACTATCATCATTATTGAACATTCCCTGACGCTCAGTTACACAACAAAAAAACAATATTTGAAGAGTTGCATACTAGTGCTGTGTTCCTACCACCACTGATGACATGCTTGTAACTTTGTAAACCTTCTTATATGTCAATAACAGGGCATACAGAACATTGGTGGCCCAAAAGAATTTTTGATCAATGACAGAAAAACTTTAAACCAACTGTCCAACACAGACTCCCTCCCACCCTTAAAGGGGAACTCCGGGGCATTTGAAGCGCATTTCCATTGCTAGAGGTTGTCAAATACTGACGGTAGGACACAGACCGGTGCAAATCGGCGCCCCCTGTGCGGCGATTGCGCTGTTTGCGCAGCCTGTCATGCTAACCAAATACGTGGTGGCTAAGGGGCAACTGCTAACCCTTCCACGTAAAACAACAACTTGCACACTGCAGAAACGTCACACCACTTTATAAACCATCCGACAATAAAGTCACAAGCCTTACCATCAAAACCATATGCATGGTTCTCACATTACTGGCATGGGGACGTTACAAAACAACTTTATAAACAGCATGTCACTCACCGGCTGGTTGTAGGCTCGCGCATGTGAAAGCCCAAAAGAGTCGATGGAGAATAATCCCATATACAAAACAATTATCTTCTCTAGAAAAACTGCGTTCAAGTATTTAAAACATTACAACAATACATGCCCAGTAATATTGTTGTAATACCCATTATTATCATCAAAATGACATGTTTCTACATACGTGAATTGTGGCCATTATCAGAACTGGTCCCAGGGGACTGATGCAAAATAATTGTTGATGCACCACTTGAGTCTGCGTCATAATCTTCTCCCTGGTCACTTGCTGAGAAGTCAATGTGACGCCTTTTCTTTGTACGGCTCCTCTCTGGTGTGGGCCCCTGCCTCTTGTGTGGGGACTTCACATTCTGAAGCCTCTTGTGAAGATTCTTGTAAATGCTCATCTGTGGTAAATAAAATTTCACTCATTGAAAGAACAAATAGAGATGAAAACTGAATGTTCACAGATAAACAGTATCAGCCAAAAATATCCACACACTTCAAAATCTAAATGCACAAAATAATATAATCACTTACATGTTTCATAGTTTTGTCTTTATCCTGTAGCATGGGATAATACTCCACTAGTTTCCTAGCCATTGCAGTGACTTCATGCTTAGAGGGGTACCGGACCTCCTCTCCTTGCTGACTGGCTCTCAAGATGGAAATCATGCTGGTGGCAGTGTTCCTCACCAGCCTGCATCTCAGCTCTTTGGACATGACACATTCCCTTTCTCTGCCAGTGCGGGCCATCTCAAAGTAGTGCTTACGAGCTAGCTCCAACTCACTGTCTGTATAGATCACATATTCTGGAGGACCAGGAAGTTGTAGGGTCCTCTTTGGGCTGCTCTTCACCAAAGGAGTGGATGTCTGGGGACAGATTGGAGGTGTTCCTCTAGGTGAAGTTCCTGCTTCATCAGGCCCAACGTTGTCTGGTAAGGGGGCATTCTCATCCTAGAGAAAACCAGATCAAAAAATGATGAAGAGTGAAACAATAGACCATATTAGAAACAAAATGTGTTATGCTAGATGTTTTCAGAGCAAAGTAGGTAACCAATCACCTCTACACTAATAACAGCCCAAACCCGTTTCCTCCTGAGAAAGTGTTCTGGCCCGGGAAAAAGGTCTCTCAAATCATCACGACTGAGGGTGTGGAGCAAGGCCTCATCAATGTTGGCGGCTATAAAGACAGTCCATTCATTAACAAACCCTTTACACTTTTATACATTTTTCAACTGATGAATTTACCAGTATTCAACTTGACAGGTCAAACCAAGTAAGTTTTGTGTCTTGTCAGTTTCTCTTACCACGATTAAATGTAAATGTAATACAATTTAGACATTTTGTATTTAATTTGTACAATACTTTAATTTTGTTATTGAGATCAGTGTCAGCATACTGTTATTTAATTGCTTAGCTGACAAATCCCATTAATGGAAATCTTTTCATACCAAAACATGACATACCATTTAAAATTGATACTGTGACATCATCCAGCTCATCCATGATTGCCCCCTGTCTTGTCCCTTTAATTTCTCCTCAATCTGGAAGGGAGAAATCATCATATTAAGGTCACAATTAGACAAGTTAGCCTTCTGACTCAAGATCAGTTTTTTTACAATGCCAGTCCGCCATGGATCCCTTGTCCCACAGCAATTAAAAGTTGTGACACCTTATCTGAAACCTAAAATAGTATCAATTGCACAGGCACAAACGGGAATGAGAACCCTAGACATCTCTGCGGATTGCTGGTCATATACAGACAGCATTAAAATTGGAGTGCAACTTGTAATAGCTAACTTAACTATCTGTAATGCCTGCAACGTGGTGGTACTTATGGGAATAATCATGAAATACCTCTGTTTATCTCGACAAAATGACAACCTCTGATAGGGTTCTGCCACTTTAAAACTACAATCAACATAAATTATATTAAAAACAGTCGAATCATACCTAAACTACATCTTCAATCATCCCAATTTGAGCATACTTTACCCTTTATACTGAAATTCACACTTAAGGCTGAGTTATACTTCTTTTAACTGCCCTTGCGCTTTCTTCTTGCGCGTATGTTAATGGCTCGAGACGTTTATACTTCATTTAGCTTTGTCGGCGCTTGCGTGTGCTGCGTGGCGATTCACTGCCAGGAGAGTAGGTGGAGTAGCGGGTTTTTTAAATGACAAGCCTACTATGATGAAAGGAAATTCACCGCCAGGACCTCTTCGAGTGATTCATGCTTCTTCTTCTTGTAAATAGCCGGTATTTTGTCAGATTTTCAACACCTTGGGGGTCTAAACGACTACTTTCTCGCCTGAAAATGTTTCAAATGTTGCTAAAGTTATATATTTACAGAGTTTATAGCTTAAGGGAAATCAGCTTTTCAGGCTGGCTGATTTCGGCTCGGGCAGGAGTGAAGTGCGCTGTGTGTAAACGCTCTGCATGCTGTCTGATCGATGAGTATGTCGTTTTCAAGTAGTAGGCTTGCGTCTTTTCTTGCGTGAAGTTTAGAAAATTGAGGTGACACACGCAAGCTCGCAATGGGGGGCTTGCAACCGCGCAAGGGCTTGCGTTTCTTCTTGCGTCTTGCTTTGCGTCTTGCGTTACCGACTATAAACCAGGCTTAAGTAGTACAGTATTTCAGACCACATATAAAAAGGAATGCTAACTGCTTGTTAACATTACTAGAATTTACAGTACATAGAGCCAACACAATAAGAAACGTGATATTGACATTGATGTTAACTAACGGTCACCACAGGTGACTTAAAGAGTATTTTTCACTCTAGTCTGGTCCGGGGCTTCACATGGCACAAGGTCGGTGTCAAATGTGAAAAACCCTTCTCAGTTTCACTCCGGGCGGGAGCAGACTTTCCCCCAGCTAACGTTAGCTAAGTGAATTTAGCTACATGCTGTGTGGCCATCCCGTTGTACAGTTTTCAGAATAGTTTATGACGGCTAGCTTCAATGAGTAGTGTAAAATTCAAGAAAAATCATGATTTACCAACAGTTCAATGTACTTTTCAATATAAAAAATATACCTTTTCTTGCTGGTGTCCAAACTGTTGGCTTCGAATTATTACTTCTCCTAACCGTCGCATGCCAGACGTGACGATTAGCGTGAGGGGAAATATGTGCTCAAAATATCCGTCCAAATGTAAATAGTTATAATAAAAACAAATCATTGTTGGATATTATACCTGTAAAGATAAATTCATCGTTAAATAAATTTTCTTTTTTCTTGAATGACATTATTGAATGTAAATTACATTGAGTATTACAATAAATCCCCCCTAATTCTTGATTTGGTATTGACCCAACCAATGAGCTCGGTAGTCTGTGCCCGCCAGGAAGTGAAAAAAATTCTCCGATGTAGTTGCTTGCTGCCTGAAGACGGTGTGGATTGAATTTATGTATTTTTGTAGTACTATAGTTGGCAAGTAATTTTTTTGTCACGCTGTGCTAGCAAGAGCAAAATCATGACCTGTTGGAGGTGTATGATTTGCTTTGTTTTTGTTGCCTTAACATTGAAGTCTCTCTTGAGCCATATTAACACCGCTCATAGTCGTAATCCAGATTTCCGTGTTATATGCGGAATTGATGGTTGTACTGAAGAATACAGAGTCTTCAACTCCTACTACCATATCAGACGCACACATGCGCTCTATCTTGCAACTGGGCACCCGCCAACCGGATGGATTACGGCAACTACATCTGAGCCATCTAGAGTTGGAGGTGAAAATTTTGATTTACCAATTTTTTCTGACTGTGCCACTCAAACAAGAGGGATGCAAAGGACCAGCAGTGAAGTCAACATGACCGTCACCCCAGATGAAATGCAGGAGCCTGAGGATTTTCAGATTCAACATCCTGATCATCAGGTAATGTAATGTTGGCTTGCTTCCATGATAGACAACTCCCTTATTATATTTTGGTCATATTTTAGTTCAAAGTGTCCTTATTTTCTGATCTGCTCCTGTTTCACTTGTTCGATTTTTATTTTGACATTATGCTGTTTGCGCAACACTTCCTGTTTGAAAAAAAAAGAAGGAAATACAGATAATACTTGGGTCAAACAATATATAACTCTAATTGTACATATCATGTCTACAGGAAGGAGCTGGTGCATTAAAGGAGAATCTTACCAGACGTGCAGCAGCATTTGCCATCAATGTCCGGGAACAATGCCACCTGTCACAGGTATTGCACTACCAATATTCAGGGCCATTATTTAATTTTTTTTTAAATTGTATGTTAATACCCCTTCCAATTCATCAGGTGAATAATTTTATTATTTAATAACAATAAAAATCAACAGTAAATTTAAATAACAAAAATCAAATAAATCTGCACATGCAATGCACCCTTTCTTAAGTATGAAAACTGACAATTATATTTATGGATAATTTTATAATCAATCCCATTGTTAGAGCAACAACAGTCCCATAGTTTGTGACAGGAATACATATAAAAAGGAAGATTCCTTACCTTCTATTTCTTTTAGCAATCCATGGTCATGTTGGTGGACAGCAAGGGTCCGTCAAAAGAAATCGCGTGTTATCTCCAAAATGCACAAACTTGATAAAGTTGCTGTAATAAGACAGTAACCATTTTGGTATAAAATCTTGTTTTGTGTACTCTTGTTAAGACATATGTTAGTTTTAGGTTATGGACAAACAGGATGTGTCTTATACTTTTTTTTGCTTTTTTAATATTTCAGAGGAGTGTCAGCACTATTGTCTCTGGAGTCCAGCAGTATCAAGCTGCTCTTCTGAATACCTTGAGGGACACAATGAGGAGGGTCTTCGAAAGACACTCAGATAGTATGGAGCAGCTCCAAGAGGAGGCACTGGCAACATTGGACAATTTTCAGGATCCTTTCTCCGTAATGGCCACTACATACATGCAGGACAGCACGATTCAGAAGCTTTTCAACCCAGTTAAACCAGAGGAGATAGTGATTTCTCAAAGGGTTTGTAGAGTTAAGAAAGGACAATCAAGGGTTCTTGCAATCAAAAACAAATGTTTTTACTATATACCCCTGATTAAGAGTCTTGAACAGTTGTTGTCCAACTCCAGAATTTTTGATATGATCAACACCGCACCACAGAGCTGCCCCAAAGATGGGTTTTTGTATGACATAATTGATGGGAGTCTTTTCAAATCCCACCCACTCTTTTCAATACAACCTTCAGCTTTGCAGGTGATTTTGTATACTGATGAAATAGAAATATGTAATCCCCTGGGGTCACATGCTTCTGTCAATAAGTTACTGATGGTATATTATACTTTAGGAAACATAGACCCCAAGTTTAGGTCGAAACTTGCTGCAATCAGACTGCTTGCTATAGCAAAAGCTAATGATATTGACGAGTGTGGTGTTGATGTTTTATTACAAAAAATTGATGAAGACTTACAGTTGCTTTACAATGGTGTCAAAATCCAAACACAGAATGGTGAAATGGATTTATTTGGAGCTGTTGTTTCGGTATGTGGTGACACACTTGCACAACATGAGCTTGCTGGTTTCAAGGAAGGAGTTGGTTTTGCCTACAGTAAATGTAGGCATTGTGAATGTACCTTTGAGGAAATGCAAAGGAATTTTGCTGAACAGAGTTTTACCAAAAGGACATTGGAAAAACACATTAGACAGTGCATTGAAATCGAAAGGGCGAGCACAGATTACTTGAAATCAGCCCTCAAAACCACGTATGGGATAAACAGGAGAAGCAAGCTGGTTGATTTTCCAGCCTTTGACCTCATTGAACAAACTCCACAGGATATCATGCACATCATTCTTGAGGGTGTTGCACCCATGGAAATTAAGTGTGTGTTAAAATACCTTGTTCTCTCTGGACACATGGAGTTAGAAATGTTCAATTCAGCCATGCAGAGTTTCCCTTTTTCATCAATAGATGTGCGTGACAAACCCTGTCCTATCAGTGTCAGTACCTTAGCATCTAATGATAACAAACTTAAACAGTCCTCTGGGCAAATGCTGATATTGTTGAAGATCATACCTTTTCTTTTGAACAATATAGAGAAAAATGAATATGTTCAGTTTGTTTTGGACTTGATTGAGATTGTTCAGCTACTTTTTGCTCCCATTATATCTGTGAAAAGTGTATTGAGACTGAAACAAATGATCGAACAGCATCTCAAACAGTTTAAACAACTGTTTCCTGAGAATAATGTTATTCCTAAGCAACATTACATGCTGCATCTCCCTGCACAAATTCTTTCTCTGGGCCCTTTGATAAGACATATGTGCATGAGATTTGAGTCAAAGCACTGTTTTTTCAAGCAGTGGTCATCTAAATTGAACTTCAAAAATGTCTGTAAGTCACTTGTGAACCACAATCAGCTCTTAGAATGTTTTGCTAAAATGAAATGGGCACTGAGCATCCCATTTTTGCACATGAGAAGGAATTGGGTCCTGTTTCAGAGGTGACAAATATGGAGTACATCACAGGAAAGATTAGAGACTTCTTGGGGATCGATGGCATACGACATGCAGTCACAGTAAAGTGGCTTATTCTCAGTGGTAACAAGTACATCTGTGAAAGGTCTCTGAGAATCACCAATGCAAATGAGACAGTACCTGTATTTGGACTTATAAAAAACATTTATGTGATAGACAGTTTGTTTTATTGTTTTGAATATCAGCTTTATGAAACTCTGGGTTTGAATAGAGATCTTTTAGCATATGAAATTGCTGTACCTAATCTTGCCCAGGCAACAGAGTTGATAGATGCTGAAAAGCTAGTTGATCATACATCATATTATCCAATCTGTTTAAAAAATGGTGTGTATGTTTTGACAAAATATAATCTTGATGATGTCATTGCACTTAAAACTATAATTGAGTAACCACTGGATAAGATTTGGAAGGTGGGTGTGGTGATTTAAAATTCTTGATATGGCTGTGTTGTGTATGGTTGTGAAAGTGTTACTGCTTGTAAACAATTGCAAGTAACTGATGTTAACAGTGCACCAATACTTGGAATAAACTAAGTTATGTGACTCAACAAATCCTAAGTGTAAGTATTTGTTACTCAGCAATCTTGAAACAAGTTAAAAAACAGTCTTAAAAAACACAAGGTGGCCTCAAATAATGTTTCTGACAGTAATTTGGCTTGATTTACATGTAAAGTAACTAACTTCAAGATTCATTTACTAGGTAAGAAAAAAAAGTACAAATGTTTTTAAAACAATCTTAATTATCTTACACAATCTGGTCTTACATAGTATATTTATCTCAAAACAAGATCAATAAGACTTTAAGGCTAGATATAAGATTGCAAGTCTTGGCTAGATCAGGAGTTTTTGCAGTGTGTGCGTACGTTGGGATGTGCGCACGTTGGGCATGCGCTGGACGCCGTAGTCGCGCAGCTCTGCCCACACGCACGATTCCCATTGCGTACGTACGAGCACACAATAACCCCAATGCATAGGGGTTTTTGAAAATTTCTAGGGGGCGCCACTGAGCCATTTTGCTCCGCCCACACACAATACCCTTTACATACGTACGAGGTCGTCAGGGTGGACGTGTGTACCAAGTTTCATGACTTTGAGATGATGATAAGGCTTTGAAATCACAAACGCCATCACAAGATTTTCACCGCCTGGCCACGCCCACACCGTTCAGAGTTTGGAAAAGTTTCTCCATGAATTTTTGCCCCCATGTCTTAAGAGTAACCTGGCCAAGTTTGAAGCTTGTAGCATTAAACCTGTATGAGGAGTTTGAGGTGTGGAAAAAAAAAGACGATTCGACCACCAGCAGGTGGCGCTATAGGTGGATGTCACTATTTTATTTGTACGCGTTCAGGCTGGGTCCACCATTCACCATATGAAGTTTGGGAAAGATTGAATAATGTATGTGGGAGTTATAAGCGACTTCATTTTTTGTGGCGAGTGATGGCGAGTCATCAAATTTTGAGAAGTCGCCACGGCCACGCCCTTTAAGTTTTGAAAAAGTTTCTCCATGGTTCTTTCCCCCCATGTCTTAAGAGTAACCTGGCCAAGTTTGAAGTCTGTAGCATTAAATCTGTAGGAGGAGTTCGATCAAATGCGAGGTGTGGATAAAAAAAGTAATTTCCAACCACCAGCAGGTGGCGCTAAAGGTGGATGTCACTATGATAATATGTGCACGTTCAAGCTAGGTCCAGCTATCAACGTATGAAGTTTGGGACAGATTGGATAATGTATGTGGAAGTTATAAGCGACTTAATTTTTAGTAGCGAGTGATGGCGAGTCATCGAACTTTGAGGCGTCGCCACGGCCACGCCCTTTAAGTTTTGAAAAAGTTGGCCAATGGTTTTTTCGGCCCATGTCCTAAGAGTAACCTGGCCAAGTTTGAAGTCTGTAGCATTAAATCTGTAGGACAAGTTCGATCTTAAGCAAGGCGTGGAATCGTTCAAAAATGGCACGAAAACGCACTTTCCATCCAAAATGGCCGCCTTCCTGTGTACGTGGGACCATGGCGGCAAGAGACTTTTTTTTGCGTCTGGGCATGATGAATGAGTGTACCGAATTTCATTGTCCTACGCGAAACTAACCCCATTGCGGGCACCATTTTTAAGCATTGTAGGGGGCGCTACAGAGTCAATGAGTGACTCCCAAAAATATAAAGTTTAGATTCTTTCATGTCGTCGACTGGCAGGTGGTGCTCGCAAAATTTCCTGAGTTTTCGCATACCTTTTGCAAAGAATAAGAATATAGAAAAATAATAATAATCCTTACAGATACAATAGGGTCCTTGCAGTTTCACTGCTCGGTCCCTAATAAACCTTAAAGATACAATAGGGTCCTTGCAGTTTCACTGCTCGGTCCCTAATAATAAACCTTACAGATACAATAGGGTCCTTGCAGTTTCACTGCTCGGTCCCTAACTAGAAAGCTGCAAGCAGCTGTGAGCGGGACCGAGTGTGCGTACGTTGGGATGTGCGCACGTTGAGCATGCGCTGGACGCCGTAGTCGCGCAGCTCTGCCCACACGCACGATTCCCATTGCGTACGTACGAGCACACAATAACCCCAATGCATAGGGGTTTTTGAAAATTTCTAGGGGGCGCCACTGAGCCATTTTGCTCCGCCCACACACAATACCCTTTACATACGTACGAGGTCGTCAGGGTGGACGTGTGTACCAAGTTTCATGACTTTGAGATGATGATAAGGCTTTCAAATCACAAACGCCATCACAAGATTTTCACCGCCTGGCCACGCCCACACCGTTCAGAGTTTGGAAAAGTTTCTCCATGAATTTTTGCCCCCATGTCTTAAGAGTAACCTGGCCAAGTTTGAAGCTTGTAGCATTAAATCTGTAGGAGGAGTTTGAGGTGTGGAAAAAAAAGACGTTTCCAACCACCAGCAGGTGGCGCTGTAGGTGTTTATCACTGTTTTATATGTGCGCATTCAGGCTGGGTCCAGCAATCACCGTATGAAGTTTGGGACAGATTGGATAATGTATGTGGAAGTTATAAGCGACTTAATTTTTCATGGCGAGTCATAAATTTGAGGCGTGGCCATGGCCACGCCCTTTGAGGTTTGAAAAAGTTTCTCCATGAATTTTTCCCCCCATGTCTTAAGAGTAACCTGGCCAAGTTTGAAGTGTGTAGCATTAAATCTGTAGGACAAGTTCGATCAAATGCGAGGTGTGGGAAAAAAAAGACGTTTCCGACCACCAGCAGGTGGCGCTGTAGGTTGATGTCACTATGTTATATGTGCGCGTTCAGTCTGGGTCCAGCATTCACCGTATGAAGTTTGGGACAGATTGGATAATGTATGTGGAAGTTATAAGCGACTTCATTTTTTGTGGCGAGTGATGGCGAGTCATCGAACTTTGAGAAGTCGCCACGGCCACGCCCTTTAAGTTTTGAAAAAGTTTCCCCATGAATTTTTCCCCCCATGTCTTAAGAGTAACCTGGCCAAGTTTGAAGTCTGTAGCATAAAATCTGTAGGACAAGTTCGATCTTGTGCAAGGCGTGGAATCGGTCAAAAATGGCACGAAAACTCACCTTCCATCCAAAATGGCCGCCTTCCTGTGTACGTGGGACCATGGCGGCAAGAGACTTTTTTGTGCGTCTGGGCATGATGAATGAGTGTACCGAATTTCGTTGTCCCACGCGAAAGTAATCCTATTAAGTGGACCATTTTTAAGCATCATAGGGGGCGCTACAGAGTCAATGAGCGACTCCCAAAAATATAAAGTTTAGATTCTTTCATGTCGTCGACTGGCAGGTGGCGCTCGCAAAATTTCCTGAGTTTTCGCATACCTTTTGCAAAGAATAAGAATAACGGAGGAGAAAAATAACTAGAAAGCTGCAAGCAGCTGTGAGCGGGACCGAGTGTGCGTACGTTGGGATGTGCGCACGTTGGGCATGCGCTGGACGCCGTAGTCGCGCAGCTCTTCCCACACGCACGATTTCCATTGCGTACGTACGAGCACGCAATAACCCCAATGCATAGGGTTTTTTGAAAATTTCTAGGGGGCGCCACTGAGCCATTTTGCTCCGCCCACACACAATACCCTTTACATACGCACAAGGTCGTCAGGGTGGACGTGTGTACCAAGTTTCATGACTTTACGATGATGATAAGGCTTTCATATTACAAACGCCATCACACGATTTTCACCTCTGGCCACGCCCACACCGTTCAGAGTTTGGAAAAGTTTCTCCATGAAGTTTTGCCCTCATGTCTTAAGAGTAACCTGGCCAAGTTTGAAGATTTTAGCATGAAATATGTAGGAGGAGTTTGATCAAATAAGAGGTGTGGAAAAAAATGAAGTTTCCGACCACCATTAGGTGGCGCTGTAGGTGGATATCACTTTTTTGTATGTGCACGTTCAGTCTGGGTCCAGCATTCACCATATGAAGTTTGGGACAGATTGGATAATGTATGTGGGAGTTATAAGCGACTTAATTTTTTATGGCGCGTCATAAATTTGAGGTGTCGCCACGGCCACGCCCTTTAAGTTTTGAAAAAGTTGGCCAATGATTTTTTCGGCCCATGTCTTAAGAGCAACCTGGCCAAGTTTGAAGGTTTTTGCATTAAATATGTAGGAGGAGTTCGATCAAATGCGAGGTGTGGAAAAAAAAAGACATTTCCAACCACCAGCAGGTGGCGCTATAGGTGGATGTCACTATTTTATATGTGAGCTTTCAGTCTGGGTCCAGCATTCACCGTATGAAGTTTGGGACAGATTGGATAATATATGTGGGAGTTATAAGCGACTTCATTTTTCGTGGCGAGTGATGGCGAGTCATCAAACTTTGAGGCGTCGCCACGGCCACGCCCTTTAAGTTTTGAAAAAGTTGGCCAATAAATTTTTCCCTCCATGTCTTAAGAGTAACCTGGCCAAGTTTGAAGTCTGTAGCATTAAATCTGTAGGACAAGTTCGATCTTAAGCAAGGCGTGGAATCGGTCAAAAATGGCACGAAAACGCACTTTCCATCCAAAATGGCCGACTTCCTGTGGACGTGGGACCATGGCGGCATGAGACTTTTTTGTGCGTCTTGGCATGATGAATGAGTGTACCGAATTTCATCTTCCCACGCGAAACTAATCCTATTGCGGGGACAATTTTTAAGCATCGTAGGGGGCGCTACAGAGCCAATGAGCGACTCCCAAAAATATAAAGTTTAGATTCTTTCATGTCGTCGACTGGCAGGTGGTGCTCGCAAAATTTCCTGAGTTTTCGCATACCTTTTGCAAAGAATAAGAAAGAATAATAATAACTAGAAAGCTGCAAGCAGCTGTGAGCGGGACCGAGGTGTGCGTACGTTGGGATGTGCGCACGTTGGGGCATGCGCTGGACGCTGGAGCCGCAGCTCTGCCCACACACACAATACCCTCTGCGTACGTACGAGCACATAATAAATCCAATGCGGAGGGGTTTTTGAAAATTTCTAGGGGGCGCCACTGAGCCATTTTGCTCAGCCCACACACGATACCCTTCACATACGAACGAGGTCATCAGGGTGGACGTGTGTGCCAAGTTTCATTAAGTTGCGATGATGATAAGGCTTTCAAATCACAAACGCCATCACACGATTGTCACCGCCTGGCCACGCCCACACCGTTCAGAGGTTGGAAAAGCTTCACAAGAGTTTTCTTCCCCCCTAGCTTAAGAGCAACCTGGCCAAGTTTGAAGATTTTAGCATTAAATATGTAGGAGGAGTTTGATCAAATGCGAGGTGTGAAAAAAAAAGATTTTTCCAACCACCAGCAGGTGGCGCTATGGGTGGATGTCACTATGATAATATGTACGCGTTCAGGCTGGGTCCAGCATTCACCGTATGAAGTTTGGGACAGATTGGATAATGTATGTGGGAGTTATAAGCAACTTAATTTGTTGTGGCGAGTGATGGCGAGTCATCAAACTTTGAGGCGTCGCCACGCCCACGCCCTTTGAGGTTTGAAAAAGTTTCTCCATGAATTTTTCCCCCCATGTCTTAAGAGTAACCTGGCCAAGTTTGAAGTCTGTAGCATTAAATCTGTAGGACAAGTTCGATCTTATACAAGGTGTAGAATCGGTCAAAAATGGCACGAAAACGCACTTTCCATCCAAAATGGCCGACTTCCTGTGGACGTGGGACCATGGCGGTATGAGACTTTTTTGTGCGTCTGGGCATGATGAATGAGTGTACCGAATTTCGTCGTCCCACGCAAAACTAACCCCAATGTGTGGACCATTTTTAAGTACCCTAGGGGGCGCCACTGAGCCACTTTGCTCCGCCCACACACGATACCCTTCACATACGTACGAGGTGGTCAGGATGGACGTGTGTGCCAAGTTTCATGACGTTGTGATGATGATAAGGCTTTCAAATAACAAACACCATCACACGATTTTCACCGCCTGGCCACGCCCGAATTGTTCAGAGTTTGGAAAAGTTTCTCCATGAATTTTTGCCCCCATGTCTTAAGAGTAACCTGGCTAAGTTTGAAGCTTGTAGCATTAAATCTGTAGGAGGAGTTTTATAAAATGTGAGGTGTGGCAAAAAAAGACATTTCCGACCACCAGCAGGTGGCGCTATAGGAGGATGTCACTATGATAATATGTACGCGTTCAAGCTGGGTCCAGCATTCACTGTATGAAGTTTGGGACAGATTGGATAATGAGTGTGGAAGTTATAAGCGAATTAATTCTTCATGGCGAGTCATAACTTTGAGGCGTCGCCACGGCCACGCCCTTTGAGGTTTGAAAAAGTTTCTCCATGACTCTTTCCCCCCATGTCTTAAGAGTAATCTGGCCAAGTTTGAAGCTTGTAGCATTAAATCTGTAGGACGAGTTCGATCAAATGCGAGATGTGGAAAAAAAGAGATGTTACCAACCCCCAGCAGGTGGCGCTATAGGTGGATGTCGTTATGATAATATGTACGCATTCAGGCTGGGTCCAGCATTCACCGTATGAAGTTTGGGACAGATTGGGTAATGTATGTGGGAGTTATAAGCAACTTAATTTTTTGAGGCGAGTGATGGCGAGTCATCAAACTTTGAAGCGTCGCCACGACCACACCCTTTGAGGTTTGAAAAAGTTTCCCCATGAATTTTCCCCCCCATGTCTTAAGAGTAACCTGGCCAAGTTTGAAGTCTGTAGCATGAAATCTGTAGGACAAGTTCGATCTTAAGCAAGGCGTGGAATCGGTCAAAAATGGCACGAAAACGCACTTTCCATCCAAAATGGCCGCCTTCCTGTGGACGTGGGACCATGGCGGCCTGAGACTTTTTTGTGCGTCTTGGCATGATGAATGAGTGTACCGAATTTCGTCGTCCCACGCGAAACTAATCCTATTGCGGGGACAATTTTTAAGCATCGTAGGGGGCGCTACAGAGCCAATGAGCGACTCCCAAAAATATAAAGTTTAGATTCTTTCATGTCGTCGACCGGCACGTGGCGCTCGCAAAATTTCCTGAGTTTTCGCATACCTTTTGCAAAGAATAAGAAAGAAAGAATAACTAGAAAGCTGCAAGCAGCTGTGAGCGGGACCGAGGTGTGCGTACGTTGGAATGTGCGTACGTTGGGGCTGGAGCTGGACGCTGTAGTCGCGCAGCTGTGCCCTAACACACGATACCCTCTGCGTATGTACAAACACATAATGACCCCAATGCGGAGGGGTTTTTGAAAATTTCTAGGTGGCGCCACTGAGCCATTTTGCTCCACCCACACACGATACCCTTTACATACGTACGAGGTCGTCAGTGGGGACGTGTGTGCCAAGTTTCATGACTTTGCGATGATGATAAGGCTTTCAAATCATAAACGCCATCACACGATTTTCACCGCCTGGCCACGCCCACACCGTTCAGAGTTTGGAAAAGTTTCTCCATGAATTTTCACCCCCATGTCTTAAGAGTAACCTGGCCAAGTTTGAAGCTTGTAGCATTAAATCTGTAGGAGGAGTTTAAGGGTGTGGAAAAAAAAGACGTTTCCAACCACCAGCAGGTGGCGCTATAGGTGTTTATCACTATGATAATATGTACGCGTTCAGGCTGGGTCCAGCAATAACCGTATGAAGTTTGGGACAGATTGGATAATGTATGTGGGAGTTATAAGCGACTTAATTTGTTGTGGCGAGTGATGGCGAGTCATCGAAATTTGAGGAGTTGCCACGCCCACGCCCTTTAAGTTTTGAAAAAGTTTCTCCATGAATTTCCCCCCCCATGTCTTAAGAGTAACCTGGCCAAGTTTGAAGTCTGTAGCATGAAATCTGTAGGACAAGTTCGATCTTAAGCAAGGCGTGGAATCGGCCAAAAATGGCACGAAAACGCACTTTCCATCCAAAATGGCCGCCTTCCTGTGTACGTGGGACCATGGCGGCCTGAGACTTTTTTGTGCGTCTTGGCATGATGAACGAGTGTACCGAATTTCGTCATCCCACGCGAAACTAATCCTATTGCGGGGACAATTTTTAACCATCGTAGGGGGCGCTACAGAGCCAATGAGCGACTACCAAAAATATAAAGTTTAGATTCTTTCATGTCGTCGACCGGCACGTGGCGCTCGCAAAATTTCCTGAGTTTTCGCATACCTTTTGCAAAGAATAAGAAAGAATAATAATAACTAGAAAGCTGCAAGCAGCTGTGAGCGGGACCGAGGTGTGCGTACGTTGGGATGTGCGCACGTTGGGGCATGCGCTGGACGCTGGAGCCGCAGCTCTGCCCACACACACGATACCCTCTGCGTACGTACGAGCACATAATAACTCCAATGCGGAGGGGTTTTTGAAAATTTCTAGGGGGCGCCACTGAGCCATTTTGCTCAGCCCACACACGATACCCTTCACATACGAACGAGGTCATCAGGGTGGACGTGTGTGCCAAGTTTCATTAAGTTGCGATGATGATAAGGCTTTCAAATCACAAACGCCATCACACGATTGTCACCGCCTGGCCACGCCCACACCGTTCAGAGTTTGGAAAAGCTTCTCAAGAGTTTTCTTCCCCCCTAGCTTAAGAGTAACCTGGCCAAGTTTGAAGATTTTAGCATTAAATATGTAGGAGGAGTTTGATCAAATGCGAGGTGTGAAAAAAAAAGATGTTTCCAACCACCAGCAGGTGGCGCTATGGGTGGATGTCACTATGATAATATGTACGCGTTCAGGCTGGGTCCAGCATTCACCGTATGAAGTTTGGGACAGATTGGATAATGTATGTGGGAGTTATAAGCAACTTAATTTGTTGTGGCGAGTGATGGCGAGTCATAGAACTTTGAGGCGTCGCCACGCCCACGCCCTTTGAGGTTTGAAAAAGTTTCTCCATGAATTTTTCCCCCCATGTCTTAAGAGTAGCCTGGCCAAGTTTGAAGTCTGTAGCATGAAATCTGTAGGACAAGTTCGATCTTATACAAGGTGTAGAATCGGTCAAAAATGGCACGAAAACGCACTTTCCATCCAAAATGGCCGACTTGCTGTGGACGTGGGACCATGGCGGCATGAGACTTTTTTGTGCGTCTGGGCATGATGAATGAGTGTACCGAATTTCGTCGTCCCACGCAAAACTAACCCCAATGTGTGGACCATTTTTAAGTACCCTAGGGGGCGCCACTGAGCCACTTTGCTCCGCCCACACACGATACCCTTCACATACGTACGAGGTGTTCAGGATGGACGTGTGTGCCAAGTTTCATGACGTTGTGATGATGATAAGGCTTTCAAATCACAAACACCATCACACGTTTTTCACCGCCTGGCCACGCCCACACCGTTCAGAGTTTGGAAAAGCTTCTCAAGAGTTTTCTTCCCCCCTAGCTTAAGAGTAACCTGGCCAAGTTTGAAGATTTTAGCATTAAATATGTAGGAGGAGTTTGATCAAATGCGAGGTGTGAAAAAAAAAGATGTTTCCAACCACCAGCAGGTGGCGCTATGGGTGGATGTCACTATGATAATATGTACGCGTTCAGGCTGGGTCCAGCATTCACCGTATGAAGTTTGGGACAGATTGGATAATGTATGTGGGAGTTATAAGCAACTTAATTTGTTGTGGCGAGTGATGGCGAGTCATAGAACTTTGAGGCGTCGCCACGCCCACGCCCTTTGAGGTTTGAAAAAGTTTCTCCATGAATTTTTCCCCCCATGTCTTAAGAGTAGCCTGGCCAAGTTTGAAGTCTGTAGCATGAAATCTGTAGGACAAGTTCGATCTTATACAAGGTGTAGAATCGGTCAAAAATGGCACGAAAACGCACTTTCCATCCAAAATGGCCGACTTGCTGTGGACGTGGGACCATGGCGGCATGAGACTTTTTTGTGCGTCTGGGCATGATGAATGAGTGTACCGAATTTCGTCGTCCCACGCAAAACTAACCCCAATGTGTGGACCATTTTTAAGTACCCTAGGGGGCGCCACTGAGCCACTTTGCTCCGCCCACACACGATACCCTTCACATACGTACGAGGTGTTCAGGATGGACGTGTGTGCCAAGTTTCATGACGTTGTGATGATGATAAGGCTTTCAAATCACAAACACCATCACACGTTTTTCACCGCCTGACCACGCCCGAATTGTTCAGAGTTTGGAAAAGTTTCTCCATGAATATTTGCCCCCATGTCTTAAGAGTAACCTGGCTAAGTTTGAAGCTTGTAGCATTAAATCTGTAGGAGGAGTTTTATAAAATGTGAGGTGTGGCAAAAAATGACATTTCCGACCACCAGCAGGTGGCGCTATAGGAGGATGTCACTATGATAATATGTACGCGTTCAGGCTGAGTCCAGCATTCACCGTGTGAAGTTTGGGACAGATTGGATAATGAGTGTGGAAGTTATAAGCGACTTAATTCTTCATGGCGAGTCATAACTTTGAGGCGTCGCCACGACCACGCCCTTTGAGGTTTGAAAAAGTTTCTCCATGACTCTTTCCCCCCATGTCTTAAGAGTAATCTGGCCAAGTTTAAAGCTTGTAGCATTAAATCTGTAGGACGAGTTCGATCAAATGCGAGATGTGGAAAAAAAGAGATGTTTCCGACCACCAGCAGGTGGCGCTATAGGTGGATGTCGTTATGATAATATGTATGCGTTCAGGCTAGGTCCAGCATTCACCGTATGAAGTTTGGGACAGATTGGATAATGTATGTGGGAGTTATAAGCGACTTAATTTGTTGTGGCGAGTGATGGCGAGTCATCGAACTTTGAGGAGTTGCCACGCCCACACCCTTTAAGTTTTGAAAAAGTTTCTCCATGAATTTCCCCCCCCATGTCTTAAGAGTAACCTGGCCAAGTTTGAAGTCTGTAGCATGAAATCTGTAGGACAAGTTCGATCTTAAGCAAGGCGTGGAATCGGCCAAAAATGGCACGAAAACGCACTTTCCATCCAAAATGGCCGCCTTCCTGTGTACGTGGGACCATGGCGGCCTGAGACTTTTTTGTGCGTCTTGGCATGATGAACAAGTGTACCGAATTTCGTCATCCCAAGCGAAACTAATCCTATTGCGGGGACAATTTTTAACCATCGTAGGGGGCGCTACAGAGCCAATGAGCGACTCCCAAAGATATAATGTTTAGATTCTTTCATGTCGTCGACTGGCACGTGGCGCTCGCAAAATTTCCTGAGTTTTCGCATACCTTTTGCAAAGAATAAGAAAGAAAGAAAGAAAGAAAGAAGAAAGAAAGAATAATAACTAGAAAGCTGCAAGCAGCTGTGAGCGGGACCGAGTGTGCGTACGTTGGGATGTGCGCACGTTGGGCATGCGCTGGACGCCGTAGTCGCGCAGCTCTGCCCACACGCACGATTCCCATTGCGTACATACGAGCACACAATAACCCCAATGCATAGGGGTTTTTGAAAATTTCTAGGGGGCGCCACTGAGCCATTTTGCTCCGCCCACACACAATACCCTTTACATACGTACGAGGTCGTCAGGGTGGACGTGTGTACCAAGTTTCATGACTTTGCGATGATGATAAGGCTTTCATATTACAAACGGCATCACACGATTTTCACCTCTGGCCACGCCCACACCGTTCAGAGTTTGGAAAAGTTTCTCCATGAAGTTTTGCCCTCATGTCTTAAGAGTAACCTGGCCAAGTTTGAAGATTTTAGCATGAAATATGTAGGAGGAGTTTGATCAAATAAGAGGTGTGGAAAAAAATGAAGTTTCCAACCACCATTAGGTGGCGCTGTAGGTGGATATCACTTTTTTATATTTGCATGTTCAGGCTGGGTCCAGCATTCACCGTATGAAGTTTGGGACAGATTGGATAATGTATGTGGGAGTTATAAGCGACTTAATTTTTTATGGCGCGTCATAAATTTGAGGCGTGGCCACGGCCACGCCCTTTAAGTTTTGAAAAAGTTGGCCAATGATTTTTTCGGCCCATGTCCTAAGAGTAGCCTGGCCAAGTTTGAAGCGTTTAGCATTAAATATGTAGGAGGAGTTTGATCAAATGCGAGGTGTGGAAAAAAAAAAGACATTTCCAACCACCAGCAGGTGGCGCTGTAGGTGGATATCACTTTTTTATATGTGCACGTTCATGCTGGGTCCAGCATTCACCGTATGAAGTTTGGGACAGATTGGATAATGTATGTGGGAGTTATAAGCGACTTAATTTTTTATGGCGCGTCATAAATTTGAGGCGTCGCCACGGCCACGCCCTTTAAGTTTTGAAAAAGTTGGCCAATGATTTTTTCGGCCCATGTCCTAAGAGTAGCCTGGCCAAGTTTGAAGCGTTTAGCATTAAATATGTAGGAGGAGTTTGATCAAATGCGAGGTGTGGAAAAAAAAAAGACATTTCCAACCACCAGCAGGTGGCGCTGTAGGTGGATATCACTTTTTTATATGTGCACGTTCATGCTGGGTCCAGCATTCACCGTATGAAGTTTGGGACAGATTGGATAATATATGTGGGAGTTATAAGCGACTTCATTTTTCGTGGCGAGTGATGGCGAGTCATCAAACTTTGAGGCGTCGCCACGGCCACGCCCTTTAAGTTTTGAAAAAGTTGGCCAATGAATTTTTCCCTCCATGTCTTAAGAGTAACCTGGCCAAGTTTGAAGTCTGTAGCATTAAATCTGTAGGACAAGTTCGATCTTAAGCAAGGCGTGGAATCGGTCAAAAATGGCACGAAAACGCACTTTCCATCCAAAATGGCCGACTTCCTGTGGACGTGGGACCATGGCGGCATGAGACTTTTTTGTGCGTCTTGGCATGATGAATGAGTGTACCGAATTTCGTCGTCCCACGCAAAACTAATCCTATTGCGGGGACAATTTTTAACCATCGTAGGGGGCGCTACAGAGCCAATGAGCGACTACCAAAAATATAAAGTTTAGATTCTTTCATGTCGTCGACCGGCACGTGGCGCTCGCAAAATTTCCTGAGTTTTCGCATACCTTTTGCAAAGAATAAGAAAGAAAGAAAGAAAGAAAGAAAGAATAATAACTAGAAAGCTGCAAGCAGCTGTGAGCGGGACCGAGGTGTGCGTACGTTGGGATGTGCGCATGTTGGGGCATGCGCTGGACGCTTGAGCTGCAGCTCTGCCCACACGCACGATACCCTCTGCATACTTACAAGCACATAAAAACCCAAATGCGGAGGGGTTTTTGAAAATTTCTAGGGGGCGCCACTGAGCCATTTTGCTCCGCCCACACACGATACCCTTTACATACGTACGAGGTCATCAGGGTGGACGTGTGTGCCAAGTTTCATGACCTTGCGATCATGATAAGGCTTTCAAATCACAAACGCCATCACACGATTTTCACCGCCTGGCCACGCCCACACCATTCTGAGTTTGGAAAAGTTTCTCCATGAATTTTTCCCCCCATGTCTTAAGAGTAACCTGGCCAAGTTTGAAGCCTGTAGCATTAAATCTGTAGGAGGAGTTTGAGGTGTGGAAAAAAAAGACGTTTCCAACCCCCAGCAGGTGGCGCTGTAGGTGTTTATCACTGTTTTATATGTGCGCATTCAGGCTGGGTCCAGCAATCACCGTATGAAGTTTGGGACAGATTGGATAATGTATGTGGAAGTTATAAGCGACTTAATTTTTCATGGCGAGTCATAAATTTGAGGCGTCGCCACGGCCACACCCTTTGAGGTTTGAAAAAGTTGGCCAATGATTTTTTCCCCCCATGTCTTAAGAGTAACCTGGCCAAGTTTGAAGCTTGTAGCATGAAATCTGTAGGAGGAGTTTGATCAAATGCGAGGTGTGGAAAAAAAAAGACATTTCCAACCACCAGCAGGTGGCGCTATAGGTGGATGTCACTATTTTACATGTGCGCGTTCAGGCTGGGTCCAGCAATCACCGGTTGAACTTTGGGAAAGATTGGATTATGTATGTGGAAGTCATAAGCGACTTAATTTTTTGTGGCGAGTGATGGCGAGTCATCAAACTTTGAGGCGTCGCCACGGCCACGCCCTTTAAGTTTTGAAAAAGTTGGCCAATGAATTTTTCCCTCCATGTCTTAAGAGTAACCTGGCCAAGTTTGAAGTCTGTAGCATTAAATCTGTAGGACAAGTTCGATCTTAAGCAAGGCGTGGAATCGGTCAAAAATGGCACGAAAACGCACTTTCCATCCAAAATGGCCGCCTTCCTGTGTACGTGGGACCATGGCGGCAGGAGACTTTTTTTTGCGTCTGGGCATGATGAATGAGTGTACCGAATTTCGTCGTCCCACGCGAAACTAATCCTATTAAGGGGACCATTTTTAAGCATCATAGGGGGCGCTACAGAGTCAATGAGCGACTCCCAAAAATATAAAGTTTAGATTCTTTCATGTCGTCGATTGGCAGGTGGCGCTCGCAAAATTTCCTGAGTTTTTGCATACCTTTTGCAAAGAATAAGAAAGAAAGAAAGAAAGAACTAGAAAGCTGCAAGCAGCTGTGAGCGGGACCGAGGTGTGCGTACGTTGGGATGTGCGTACGTTGGGCATGCGCTGGACGCTGGAGCCGCAGCTCTTCCCACACGCACGATACCCGCTGTGTACTTACGAGCACAGCATAACCCCAATGCTGAGGGGTTTTTGAAAATTTCTAGGGGGCGCCACTGAGCCATTTTTCTCCGCCCACACACGATACCCTTTACATACGTACGAGGTCGTCAGGGTGGACGTGTGTACCAAGTTTCATTACCTTGAGATGATGATAAGGCTTTCAAATCACAAACGTCATCACACGATTTTCACCGCATGGCCACGCCCACACTGTTCAGAGTTTGGAAAAGTTTCTCCATGAATTGTTGCCTCCATGTCTTAAGAGTAACTTGGCTAAGTTTGAAGTTTGTAGCATTAAATCTGTGGGAGGAGTTTGATAAAATGCGAGGTGTGAAAACAAAAGACGTTTCTGACCACCAGCAGGTGGCGCTGTTGGTGGATGTCACTATTTTATCTATGCGCGTTCAGGCTGGGTCCAGATATCACCGTATGAAGTTTGGGACAGATTGGATAATGTATGTGGAAGTTATAAGCGACTTAATTTTTCATGGCGAGTCATAATTTTGAGGCGTCGCCACGGCCACGCCCTTTGAGGTTTGAAAAAGTTTCTCCATGACTCTTTCCCCCCATGTCTTAAGAGTAACCTGGCCAGGTTTGAAGCTTGTAGCATTAAATCTGTAGGACGAGTTCGATCAAATGCGAGATGTGGAAAAAAAGAGATGTTTCCGACCACCAGCAGGTGGCGCTATAGGTGGATGTCGTTATGATAATATGTACGCGTTCAGTCTGGGTCCAGCATTCACCGTATGAAGTTTGGGACAGATTGGATAATGTATGTGGGAGTTATAAGCGACTTCATTTGTTGTGGCGAGTGATGGCGAGTCATCGAACTTTGAGGAGTTGCCACGCCCACGCCCTTTAAGTTTTGAAAAAGTTTCTCCATGAATTTCCCCCCCCATGTCTTAAGAGTAACCTGGCCAAGTTTGAAGCTTGTAGCATGAAATCTGTAGGAGGAGTTTGATCAAATAAGAGGTGTGGAAAAAAAAAGAAATTTCCAACCACCAGCAGGTGGCGCTGTAGGTGGATATCACTTTTTTGTATGTACACATTCAGGCTGGGTCCAGCAGTCACCGTATGAAGTTTGGGACAGATTGGATAATGTTTGTGGGAGTTATAAGCGACTTGATTTTTTATGGCGAGTCATAAATTTGAGGTGTCGCCACGGCCACGCCCTTTAAGTTTTGAAAAAGTTGGCCAATGATTTTTTTCGGCCCATGTCTTAAGAGCAACCTGGCCAAGTTTGAAGGTTTTTGCATTAAATATGTAGGAGGAGTTCGATCAAATGCGAGGTGTGGAAAAAAAAAGACATTTCCATCCACCAGCAGGTGGCGCTATAGGTGGATGTCACTATTTTATATGTGAGCTTTCAGTCTGGGTCCAGAATTCACCGTATGAAGTTTGGGACAGATTGGATAATGTATGTGGGAGTTATAAGCGACTTCATTTTTCGTGGCGAGTGATGGCGAGTCATCAAACTTTGAGGCGTCGCCACGGCCACGCCCTTTAAGTTTTGAAAAAGTTGGCCAATGAATTTTTCCCTCCATGTCTTAAGAGTAACCTGGCCAAGTTTCAAGTCTGTAGCATTAAATCTGTAGGACAAGTTCGATCTTATACAAGGTGTGGAATCGGTCAAAAATGGCACGAAAACGCACTTTCCATCCAAAATGGCCGACTTCCTGTGGACGTGGGACCATGGCGGCCTGAGACTTTTTTGTGCGTCTTGGCATGATGAATGAGTGTACCGAATTTCGTCGTCCCACGCAAAACTAATCCTATTGCGGGGACAATTTTTAAGCATCGTAGGGGGCGCTACAGAGCCAATGAGCGACTCCCAAAAATATAAAGTTTAGATTCTTTCATGTCGTCGACTGGCAGGTGGTGCTCGCAAAATTTTAAGAGTTTTCGCATACCTTTTGCAAAGAATAAGAAAGAATAATAATAACTAGAAAGCTGCAAGCAGCTGTGAGCGGGACCGAGGTGTGCGTACGTTGGGATGTGCGTACGTTGGGGAATGCGCTGAACGCCGTAGTCGCGCAGCTCTGCCCACACGCACGATACCCTCTGCGTTAGTACGAGCACATAATAACCCCAATGCGGAGGGGTTGTTGAAAATTTCTAGGGGGCGACACTGAGCCATTTTGCTCCGCCCACACACGATACCCTTTACATACGTACGAGGTCGACAGGGTGGACGTGTGTGCCAAGCTTCATGACTTTGCGATGATGATAAGGCTTTCAAATCAGAAACGCCATTACAAGATTTTCACCGCCTTGCTACGGCCACGCCCTTTGAGATTTGAAAAAGTTTCTCCATGAATTTTTCCCCCCATGTCTTAAGAGTAACCTGGCCAAGTTTCAAGTCTGTAGCATTAAATCTGTAGGACGAATTCGATAAAATGCGAGGTGTGGAAAAAAAGAGATGTTTCCAACCCCCAGCAGGTGGCGCTATAGGTGGATGTCGCTATGATAATATGTACACATTCAGGCTGGTTCCAGCATTCACCGAATGAAGTTTGGGACAGATTAAATAATGTATGTGGGAGTTATAAGCGACTTCATTTTTTGTGGCGAGTGATGGCGAGTCATCGAACTTTGAGGCGTCGCCACGGCCACGCCCTTTGAGGTTTGAAAAAGTTTCTCCATGAATCTTTCCCCCCATGTCTTAAGAGTAACCTGGCCAAGTTTGAAGTCTGTAGCATTAAATCTGTAGCACAAGTTCGATCTTATGCAAGGCGTGGAATCGGCCAAAAATGGCACGAAAACGCACTTTCCATCAAAAATGGCCGCCTTCCTGTGGATGTGGGACCATGGCGGCATAAGACTTTTTTGTGCGTCTGGGCATGATGAATGAGTGTACCGAATTTCGTCGTCCCACGCAAAACTAACCCCAATGTGTGGACCATTTTTAAGTACCCTAGGGGGCGCCACTGAGCCACTTTGCTCCGCCCACATACGATACCCTTCACATACGTACGAGGTGTTCAGGATGGACGTGTGTGCCAAGTTTCATGACGTTGTGATGATGATAAGGCTTTCAAATCACAAACACCATCACACGATTTTCACCGCCTGGCCACGCCCGAATTGTTCAGAGTTTGGAAAAGTTTCTCCATGAAATTTTGCCCCCATGTCTTAAGAGTAACCTGGCTAAGTTTGAAGCTTGTAGCATTAAATCTGTAGGAGGAGTTTTATAAAATGTGAGGTGTGGCAAAAAAAGACATTTCCGACCACCAGCAGGTGGCGCTATAGGAGGATGTCACTATGATAATATGTACGCGTTCAAGCTGGGTCCAGCATTCACTGTATGAAGTTTGGGACAGATTGGATAATGAGTGTGGAAGTTATAAGCGACTTAATTCTTCATGGCGAGTCATAACTTTGAGGCGTCGCCACGGCCACGCCCTTTGAGGTTTGAAAAAGTTTCTCCATGACTCTTTCCCCCCATGTCTTAAGAGTAATCTGGCCAAGTTTCAAGCTTGTAGCATTAAATCTGTAGGACGAGTTCGATCAAATGCGAGATGTGGAAAAAAAGAGATGTTACCAACCCCCAGCAGGTGGCGCTATAGGTGGATGTCGTTATGATAATATGTACGCATTCAGGCTGGGTCCAGCATTCACCGTATGAAGTTTGGGACAGATTGGATAATGTATGTGGGAGTTATAAGCGACTTCATTTTTTGTGGCGAGTGATGGCGAGTCATCAAACTTTGAGGAGTTGCCACGCCCACGCCCTTTAAGTTTTGAAAAAGTTTCTCCATGAATCCCCCCCCCTATGTCTTAAGAGTAACCTGGCCAAGTTTGAAGTTTGTAGCATTACATCTGTAGGACAAGTTCGATCTTAAGCAAGGCGTGGAATCGGTCAAAAATGGCACGAAAACGCACTTTCCATCCAAAATGGCCGCCTTCCTGTGTACGTAGGGCCATGGCGGCAAGAGACTTTTTTGTGCGTCTGGGCATGGTGAATGAGTGTACCGAATTTCATTGTCCTACGCGAAACTAACCCCATTGCGGGCACCATTTTTAAGCATCGTAGGGGGCGCTACAGAGCCAATGAGCAACTCCCAAAGATATAATGTTTAGATTCTTTCATGTCGTCGACTAGCACGTGGCGCTCGCAAAATTTCCTGAGTTTTCGCATACCTTTTGCAAAGAATAAGAATAATAATAATAAACCTTACAGATACAATAGGGTCCTTGCAGTTTCACTGCTCGGTCCCTAATAAACCTTACAGATACAATAGGGTCCTTGCAGTTTCACTGCTCGGTCCCTAATAACTAGAAAGCTGCAAGCAGCTGTGAGCGGGACCGAGGTGTGCGTACGTTGGGATATGCGCACGTTGGGGCATGCGCTGGACGCTGGAGCCGCAGCTCTGCCCACACACACGATACCCTCTGCGTACGTACGAGGACATAATAACTCCAATGCGGAGGGGTTTTTGAAAATTTCTAGGGGGCGCCACTGAGCCATTTTAATCAGCCCACACACGATACCCTTCACATACGAACGAGGTCATCAGGGTGGACGTGTGTGCCAAGTTTCATTAAGTTGCGATGATGATAAGGCTTTCAAATCACAATCGCCATCACACGATTGTCACCGCCTGGCCACGCCCACACCGTTCAGAGTTTGGAAAAGCTTCTCAAGAGTTTTCTTCCCCCCTAGCTTAAGAGTAACCTGGCCAAGTTTGAAGATTTTAGCATTAAATATGTAGGAGGAGTTTGATCAAATGCGAGGTGTGAAAAAAAAAGATGTTTCCAACCACCAGCAGGTGGCGCTATGGGTGGATGTCACTATGATAATATGTACGCGTTCAGGCTGGGTCCAGCATTCACCGTATGAAGTTTGGGACAGATTGGATAATGTATGTGGGAGTTATAAGCAACTTAATTTGTTGTGGCGAGTGATGGCGAGTCATAGAACTTTGAGGCGTCGCCACGCCCACGCCCTTTGAGGTTTGAAAAAGTTTCTCCATGAATTTTTCCCCCCATGTCTTAAGAGTAGCCTGGCCAAGTTTGAAGTCTGTAGCATTAAATCTGTAGGACAAGTTCGATCTTATACAAGGTGTAGAATCGGTCAAAAATGGCACGAAAACGCACTTTCCATCCAAAATGGCCGACTTCCTGTGGACGTGGGACCATGGCGGCATGAGACTTTTTTGTGCGTCTGGGCATGATGAATGAGTGTACCGAATTTCGTCGTCCCACGCAAAACTAACCCCAATGTGTGGACCATTTTTAAGTACCCTAGGGGGCGCCACTGAGCCACTTTGCTCCGCCCACACACGATACCCTTCACATACGTACGAGGTGTTCAGGATGGACGTGTGTGCCAAGTTTCATGACGTTGTGATGATGATAAGGCTTTCAAATCACAAACACCATCACACGTTTTTCACCGCCTGACCACGCCCGAATTGTTCAGAGTTTGGAAAAGTTTCTCCATGAATATTTGCCCCCATGTCTTAAGAGTAACCTGGCTAAGTTTGAAGCTTGTAGCATTAAATCTGTAGGAGGAGTTTTATAAAATGTGAGGTGTGGCAAAAAATGACATTTCCGACCACCAGCAGGTGGCGCTATAGGAGGATGTCACTATGATAATATGTACGCGTTCAGGCTGAGTCCAGCATTCACCGTGTGAAGTTTGGGACAGATTGGATAATGAGTGTGGAAGTTATAAGCGAATTAATTCTTCATGGCGAGTCATAACTTTGAGGCGTCGCCACGGCCACGCCCTTTGAGGTTTGAAAAAGTTTCTCCATGACTCTTTCCCCCCATGTCTTAAGAGTAATCTGGCCAAGTTTGAAGGTTGTAGCATTAAATCTGTAGGACGAGTTCGATCAAATGCGAGATGTGGAAAAAAAGAGATGTTTCCGACCACCAGCAGGTGGCGCTATAGGTGGATGTCGTTATGATAATATGTATGCGTTCAGGCTAGGTCCAGCATTCACCGTATGAAGTTTGGGACAGATTGGATAATGTATGTGGGAGTTATAAGCAACTTAATTTGTTGTGGCGAGTGATGGCGAGTCATAGAACTTTGAGGCGTCGCCACGCCCACGCCCTTTGAGGTTTGAAAAAGTTTCTCCATGAATTTCCCCCCCCATGTCTTAAGAGTAACCTGGCCAAGTTTGAAGTCTGTAGCATTAAATCTGTAGGACAAGTTCGATCTTATACAAGGTGTAGAATCGATCAAAAATGGCACGAAAACGCACTTTCCATCCAAAATGGCCGACTTCCTGTGGACGTGGGACCATGGCGGCATGAGACTTTTTTGTGCGTCTGGGCATGATGAATGAGTGTACCGAATTTCGTCGTCCCACGCAAAACTAACCCCAATGTGTGGACCATTTTTAAGTACCCTAGGGGGCGCCACTGAGCCACTTTGCTCCGCCCACACACGATACCCTTCACATACGTACGAGGTGTTCAGGATGGACGTGTGTGCCAAGTTTCATGACGTTGTGATGATGATAAGGCTTTCAAATCACAAACACCATCACACGTTTTTCACCGCCTGACCACGCCCGAATTGTTCAGAGTTTGGAAAAGTTTCTCCATGAATATTTGCCCCCATGTCTTAAGAGTAACCTGGCTAAGTTTGAAGCTTGTAGCATTAAATCTGTAGGAGGAGTTTTATAAAATGTGAGGTGTGGCAAAAAATGACATTTCCGACCACCAGCAGGTGGCGCTATAGGAGGATGTCACTATGATAATATGTACGCGTTCAGGCTGAGTCCAGCATTCACCGTGTGAAGTTTGGGACAGATTGGATAATGAGTGTGGAAGTTATAAGCGAATTAATTCTTCATGGCGAGTCATAACTTTGAGGCGTCGCCACGGCCACGCCCTTTGAGGTTTGAAAAAGTTTCTCCATGACTCTTTCCCCCCATGTCTTAAGAGTAATCTGGCCAAGTTTGAAGGTTGTAGCATTAAATCTGTAGGACGAGTTCGATCAAATGCGAGATGTGGAAAAAAAGAGATGTTTCCGACCACCAGCAGGTGGCGCTATAGGTGGATGTCGTTATGATAATATGTATGCGTTCAGGCTAGGTCCAGCATTCACCGTATGAAGTTTGGGACAGATTGGATAATGTATGTGGGAGTTATAAGCGACTTAATTTGTTGTGGCGAGTGATGGCGAGTCATCGAACTTTGAGGAGTTGCCACGCCCACGCCCTTTAAGTTTTGAAAAAGTTTCTCCATGAATTTCCCCCCCCATGTCTTAAGAGTAACCTGGCCAAGTTTGAAGTCTGTAGCATGAAATCTGTAGGACAAGTTCGATCTTAAGCAAGGCGTGGAATCGGCCAAAAATGGCACGAAAACGCACTTTCCATCCAAAATGGCCGCCTTCCTGTGTACGTGGGACCATGGCGGCCTGAGACTTTTTTGTGGGTCTTGGCATGATGAACGAGTTTACCGAATTTCGTCATCCCACGCGAAACTAATCCTATTGCGGGGACAATTTTTAACCATCGTAGGGGGCGCTACAGAGCCAATGAGCGACTACCAAAAATATAAAGTTTAGATTCTTTCATGTCGTCGACCGGCACGTGGCGCTCGCAAAATTTCGTGAGTTTTCGCATACCTTTTGCAAAGAATAAGAAGAACTAGAAAGCTGCAAGCAGCTGTGAGCGGGACCGAGGTGTGCGTACGTTGGGATATGCGTACGTTGGGGCATGCGCTGGACGCTGGGGCTGCAGCTCTGCCCACACGCACGATATCCTCTGCGTACATACGAGCACATAAAAACCCCAATGCGGAGGGGTTTTATGAAAATTTCTAGGGGGCGCCACTGAGCCATTTAGCACCGCCCACACACAATACTCTTTACATACATACGAGGTCGACAAGGCGGACGTGTGTACAAAGTTTCATGACTTTGCGATGATGATAAGGCTTTCAAATCAATAACGCCATCACACGATTTTCACCGCCTGGCCACGCCCACGCCGTCCAGAGTTTGGAAAAGTTTCTCAAGATTTTTATTCCCCCCTTGCTTAAGAGTAACCTGGCTAAGTTTGAAGCTTGTAGCATTAAATCTGTAGGAGGAGTTTTATAAAATGTGAGGTGTGGCAAAAAAAGACATTTCCGACCACCAGCAGGTGGCGCTATAGGAGGATGTCACTATGATAATATGTACGCGTTCAGGCTGGGTCCAGCATTCACCGTGTGAAGTTTGGGACAGATTGGATAATGAGTGTGGAAGTTATAAGCGACTTAATTCTTCATGGCGAGTCATAACTTTGAGGCGTCGCCACGGCC